>NW_005202428.1:1493436-1516060 GCF_000372725.1 Emiliania huxleyi CCMP1516 | reverse complement strand
GGGGGGGGGGGGGGGGCGAGGGGGGTTCGGGCGGCGCCTCTGCGCGGAAGCCGTCGCCCTCAAAGAGAGAGGAGCACCAGCCGAGCCCATCGAGCCGCGTCGCCTGTTCACGCGAAGAAGGTGTGAAGGGAGGCTGCTCACAGCCAGCGGGCAAGAGCTGCGTCGCCTGCGACGCGAGCTCGCCGGCGACAGCACCGACGGACGCCTCAGGCGCAACCTCGAGCTGCACGCCGCACCAGCCGAGGGCCAGCGCGCCAAGGGCGCCGCCGCCGCCATGGGACGCTGCGGCTGCCGCCGCCGCTGGCACCGACGTCGCCGGCAACGTCGGTGCCGTCAACGCTGTCACTGCCTGCGGCCCCGGCAGAAGAAGTGCCCCCGAAGCCGCGGGCCCCAGAAGCGAGAGCGAGCCGCTGCCGCCGCCGCCTCCGGGCGCCGCCGCCGCGCACATGGCGAGGAGCTTCTCGGTGGCCTTGCGGTGACGCGCCGCGGCGTCGGGCGTGCGGGAGACGGCCTCGCAAGCGAGCTGCTCGGCCTGCGGGGACACGCAAGGCACGTGTCGTGGACGTGTCGTGGACGTGTCGTGGACGTGTCGTGGACAACTCAGCAAGCGAGCTGCTCGGGCCTGCATCGCGGCGAGCGTGCCGAGGACAGCCAGGGAGAGCGCGCGGCCTAACAGGTCGGCGACGTCTCCACCTCAAGGACGAGGCCGAGCCGGGGGCGGGGGGGAAGGGGGGAGGGGGGGAGGGGGGGAGGGGGGAGGTCGCCGCACCGCTGCTCGCCGCCGGCCGGCCGCCGCAAGCCTCGGCATCCTCGGCGTCGGCGGCGGCGGGCGGAGTCGGCCCGGCGCGAGCCGCCTCGGAGGCGACGACGCCGAGCTGCTGCTCGAGGAGCGACGCGTCCTCGGCGGGCGCAAGCGTCAGCCGCGCCTGCAGCTGCAGCAGCGGCGCCGCCTGGACGAGGCAGAGCAGCTCGAGCAGCTCGCACCTGGCGGGAGGGCAAGGGGGCGAGGCTCGGGGCCAGGCTCGCCGCACGAGGCAGAGCCGCTCTAGGAGGGGTCTAGGAGGGGTCTGGGTAGGGTTCTGCGAGGGGTCTGGGAGGGGTCTGGGAGGGGTCTGGGTAGGGTTCTGCGAGGGGTCTGGGAGGGGTCTGGGAGGGGTCTGGGAGGGGTCTGGGAGGGGTCTGGGAGGTGTCGAGGAGGTGTGTCGAGGAGGAGCAGCTCGCGCCTCTCGTCCTGCTCATGACGCGCGGTCGCCGCGCCGACGCGGCGGAGCCACTCGAGCCGCGCCACCCGCAGTCGCTCCTTGTCGCCCTCGCCGCCCTCCTTGCCCTCCCCGCGCAGCCGGCGCGGCAGGCGGGACGCGGCCGACGCCTCTCCGCCTGGGAAGGCGCCTGCGGCGGCGAGCGTGCAGAGGCGCGACGGGAGGCCTTCGCCGCAGAGGAGGGAGACGCGGCCGGAGGCGACGCGGTGGAGCGGGGAGGCGCTGTCGACGAAGGCGATCGCCAGCAGCTGCTGCACGCACCGCAGCAGCAGGCACCGCTGCTCGTGCAGGTGCTCCAGTAGCCGCAGCTCGGCTGGCAGCAGGGCGAGAGGGTCGGAGGCGGCGGCGGGGTCGTCGGCCGCGCGGCGGAGGGCCTGCGCCGCGTTGTGTGACTCGCGCCTGCGAGAAGTGGCGGCGGGCGGGGGCGAAGTGAGCCGGAGGTGGCGGTGGTGTGCAGCCGTGGAGAGGGCCGTGGCGAGGAGGGTCTCGGCTGGCGGGCGCACTCAAAGTCGACGAGGAGCTGCGCGGTGGCGTCGGTGCCCAGGAGCAACAGCTCCGCCGCCGCGCGCTCATATGCGGACGTCGACGGCGAAGGCGCGCTCGATGGCGCCGGGAAGGCGGGCGGCTGCGGAACACCTCCAGGCGTGTGCGCCGACGGCGAGCGCTCGAGCGTGCGCAGCAAGTCGCCGTGGAGCGTGTCGAGCAGCGTCTCAACCTCGTCGACCCCGACGTCGCCCTTGAGCGCGTGATGCAGCCGCTGAAAGCGCAGGGGGGTGGCGGAGGCGGGCGCCATGTCTCGCCAGTGGGTGTGCTGCTCAAAGGAAAAAGAATTTCAAGCCGCCGTTTTTCTTTTCCTGTCTTGCGAATTTTTCTTTTCCTGACGCGGTCCCCGGCGATAGCCGCGCAACATACCCACCCAGCTCCGTGGCGCGTCAACGCCATGGCCAGCCCGGCAGACGTGTCCAGCGACTTGTCGGTCCCCTTTTCATTGCTTGCCGGGACCGTGCGCAACGCGACTGAGGCCGCGACGCTCGCGCACCTCGACCTCCTCGCAATCCAGGCCGAGGCAATCGACGAGCACATCGCCGCCACGGCGCGATATACCTCGGCGCTTACGTCCGCGGTCGAGGACGCGAGGGCAGCCGCGTCAAAGCGGGAGCGGCCGGGCGCGGAGGACGGCAGCGTCGGCCTTGCGCTGCTGCTCGCCGCGGCTGACCCGCTGCTGCGAGCCGAGGACCTGCTGCGAGCGCGTGCCGCAGCGGTGTCGTCGAGGCTATGCGAGGTTGGCGCGCGGCTGCGGCAGAATGCAGAGGCGCACCGCGCCACCGTGGCCGAGCTTCAGGAGGAGGCGGGCTGCGGCGCGCTCCTCGCAAAGAAGCGCAGGAGAGCGCACCTGTGCCGCCGCGGCGCCCTGCCGCAGCTCCCTCTGACGCGCGACCCGTGCCCGCCCCCAGGCTCTGGCTCGTCGAGGAGTCGCTCTGCTACCGCATCCAGCAGCGCGTGCGTGCGCCCCCTCCAACTCCGGCCGCCGCCGGCGGTCGAGGAGGAGGAGACGGGGAGGACGTGTCGGCGTGCGGCCCAGGCCCGAGGCCAGTGTCCATGAGTGGCTTATAAGTGTGTGCGCCCGTGATGACACATCGTTTTGTACTCTCTCTAATCACCTTAGCCTTCCCAAACCCGCTGAGATTAACGTGACAAGGTCTCTCAGCAATCTGAGCGGCCCCCGTGTGAGCATCCGCTGCACGAGGATCACGACGCCAATGAAAAGCACGCCCGAGACGATGTTCGCGTCCCCAATCCCGCCTCCACGCGGTCCGCCAAAAAAGGGGCACTTTGATGTGTCGCCTGTGCCGTCGTCCAAGAGTCGCGGCGGCAGTGCACGCGTCGCCGACACGCGCTGACACCTCGCCCATGCCGCATGATGCTGCGCCAGCGACGACGCGGGCTGGGATAGAACGTGCTTCAACTTCATCGACGGCGATTGGGAAGCACACGTGCTCTCAGGGCACCGGCCTTAGGCTACCTGGGAGCCAGCTCGGCTACAAAAAGAATTTGGGTCTGCAGAATTCTCGCCAATCCCTCCTTAAAATCCTGCAAAGGTGGGGACGTGTCTGTCCTCGACCCAGCCCTAGCTTGGGATGTCCGTTGTATTTATTTATTTATTTATTTATCCCTCCTTAAAATCCCTGTGTGGTGGCGGCGTGCCGTCCTCCCATCCCTCCCTTGGGTTGTCTGTTTTCTAATTTCTAAAAACCCATCCCTCCCTCGAAGGTCTGTTTTCTTTCTTTCTTTTACCCACCGACAAATCCCTTGGGTTGTCCGTTTTCTTTCTTTCTTTCTTTTACCCACCGACAAATGGAGGGTGAGCGGACTCTGTGCGATTTCGGGCCCGGGGTTGTGCGTTTACGTGAGCCACGCTGAACGTGCTGAACGTAGAGCCGAACGGGAGGGAGGAAGCCGGGGAAGACGACTCAGAGGAGGATGAACCAGTGGAAATCCCGCCGTCAGCTGTCACGATGCACCCGAAGGGGACCCCAGCGCCAACATCATCGGTGGAGGTACAAGTGTCCGAAGAGAGAGTGCCGACCTGAGCAACGACATGACTTGGCGGCAAATGATCGCAGTGGGCGTCAGAAGAGTCGTCCTTGCGCGAGGAGAGCTCGATAAACTCGAGGGGCCAGGATATGCCGCGAGGAGGGCAGAGTTGCGCCGAAAGGCGGGAGAAGCCGCGAGAGCGCAAGGGATCGGCAGGCGGCGGCGGCGTCGCAGGATGAGGCAGACGAGAGCGACGCGACAGAGGAGGAAGCGACAGGAGGGAGAACGACGAGAGTGGGACGACCGCGAGGTGGCATGAAGGTTGCAGCGAGAATCGGCGAGGGACTGCGAAGGGAGATAGAAAGAGGCAGACGACCAAGGGTTAGGGTGGGCGACGGCTAGCACCACACTCCTCTCCTTAAAACCCCTGTGTGGTGGCGGCGTGCCCTCCTCCCATCCCTCCCTTGGGTGTCTGTTTTCTTTCTTTCTACCCACCGACAACATCATCGGTGGAGGTACAAGTGTTCGAAGAGAGAGTGGACCTGAGCAACGATATGACTTGGCGGCAAATGATCGGAGTGGGCGTCAGAAGAGTCGTCCTTGCGCGAGGAGAGGTGGAGAGCTCGATAAACTCGAGGGGCCAAAATATGCCGCGAGGAGGGCAGAGTTGCGCCGAAAGGCGGGAGAAGCCGCGAGAGCAAGGGATCGGCAGGCGGCGGCGGCGTCGCAGGACGAGGCAGACGAGAGCGACGCGACAGAGGAGGAAGCATCTGCGCCTTCTCAGCGGTGGAGGGGATGTGGGCGGTACGTGCGGACCGCATGGTACTGCGATGGTTTGACGAGTGCGACTCCCAGCGTCGACTTTTTCGACCCCACGGAGCCCGCTCGTCTGCTGCTTGGGGGGGGGGGGGGTCTGCAGACCACCCGGCCAAACTTCAGAGTGGCGGTGCTCCTCAAATACCGCTCAAACGCCCACGATGTTGTGGAGGGGACATATGCTGATGATCCTGGCCCGATTGGTTCGCTCAGAAAGCTTCTGGGCGGCCGTTAAGGTTCGCTCCCCGCACACCGGCCCCGGAGTTTGGGTACCCTAGAAGAAGGCGGACGCCGACGAGGCGGGGGAGGAGGAGGAGGAGGAGAGCCAGGCCGAAATCGGCAAGGACTGGACCGAGTACGTGGACGGCAATGGGCGCCCCTACTATTACAACTCGGTCGACAAGCAGACGACGTGGACGCGGCCGCCGCCACCGCCGCCGCCTCCGCCGCCGCCTCCGCCGCCGCCTCCGCCGCCGCCTCCGCCGCCGCCACCACCACCCGGGCCGCCACCGCCGAGGGATGCGCCGCAGGGGCAGCGCCGCAAGAGGGCCAAGCCGGCACCGGCGGCGCCGCTCTATCGCACTCGCGATGCAGAGACGGCCCCCTCCGTGTTTGCACAGCCGGGCGGGAGCATGTTCTCCCCAACCTTTGCGCAGGATTTGATGCTGGCCGAGCTCAACGCTTCGCGCGCACGCGAGCAGAGTGAGCGGGAGAGTCAGGCCAGGTTCTTGGGCTTCATGGGCGTCCCCAAGTGATTAGCTCATAGCACTGTTGGCATGACCACACGCATAGTGGGTGGGTGCGAGCCAGGTGCGAGCGGCATGGTGGGCTCCGGAATGGGTACCGTGCGGGTGCGGACGGAAGAGAGAGTGCATGTACGAGAGCTAGCATGCGCATGCTCCGCAGGGGCAGGTGAGTACTGGTCAAAACAACCATTTGCACACTTGTTTGCAACAAAATGCGCTGCAAATGCGACATTTTATGGATCTGGAGTGACACTATGGATTTCGGGTGACACAGGTTGCCACCACCACCTTCACCGCCGTCGTTGTCGGCATCGTCGCCGCCACCGCCATCTCGAGCGCCGCCACCGCCATCTCCATCGCCGCCTTCGACGTCGGCATCGTCCTTGGCCGTCACCGTCAAGGTAACCATGGGAGTCGTCATCGGAGTCATCGTCGGCCTCGTCGCAGCGATTCTCAGCATAATCTGCATGGTGCGCCGCCGCCCTAGCCGCCGCCATGGGCTTCCGCCGCTAAACTGGTCTGTCCAAGCGTGACGACACATGTGGAAGCCAAGCCATCCTTCACGGTGAGCCGCGAGTTCCAGAGGGCGGAGGCGATGGCGCACGTGCAGCAGGCGCGCGTCCAAACGCACGAGCGCGCCATACGTGACAGCGGTGGCTCTTTGTCGCCAGGGGAGCTAGGCGGAGGAGACGGGGATACGCATGACGAGAGTCCCGTCGGTGCCGCTCGCCAGTGGCTCTCGGGCAGCTCAGGGCACTAGAGCACGACTCCGAGCAGTTCGGCATGTCCGGCGGTGAGATCTCGACGGCGCTCACCGGCGAGCGTGTCGGGCGGGCGCGTGAGCTCGCATGCTAGAGCCAGCACGTACACGTATGGGCTCGTAGACTTGGCAACCCGAGTAAGGCGTGAGATCTCTTTTGCACCTGTGTCGAGCCTGTGTGCTGTGAGAGAGAGTTGTCTTGTTTAAACTCTTTTGCCCCACCACTCTGGTGTGTTTGATTGAATGAAGATCGTGAGGGGGGGGACACATGCTTATTCCATGCATCTCGTCTCGTCTCGGCGTTTGATTTTGTTTATTTCCATCCTCTAAACAACAAAAACACCAAATCTCAAGAAAGAAAGTCTCCATCCTCCAACTCTCTCTTCCCCTTCTTGATCTTTTGCAGTGGAGAGAGAGATTTTTAGCAATACCAAACAACTCTAACACTCACACGTTTTGTTTGCAGTGGTGCTACTAGATACGCGAATAGGAAAGAAAGAGAAGGATGGAGGGGAGGCGTAGAGAAACGCGTAGGGTATCGAAACGACACACAAGTGTTAGAGTTGTTTGGTATTGCTAAAAATCTCCTCGAAACGATGCACGTTAACAATCATGGAGAATAAGCCACGGACCGGAGCTCCCGCCAAGGAGCAGGCGAGCGCGCTCTCAGGGCGTGGACAGCTCGGCGGACGCGTCCCTCCTTCACCTCCTCAAGTCACGCAAAGGACCTGCTCCTCGCCGCCCTCTCTCCCTACCAGCCAGCCAAGCCCAGCCCGATGCTCGCGCTCGCCATCACCTCCGGCCCCGCGGCGCCCGTCCCCACGGCGTCGGGCGGCGACCCGCTCACCACCGACGCCGGCTTCCTCGGCGGCGCCGTCACCTCGCCGCCCGACGAGCAGCGCGGCCCCGCCTCGTGGACGCAGTTCGCCGGGATGGGCCTCCTCACGGGGGCAAAGTACACTGCGGCGGGCGTCGAGACGGGGCTCGACTGGATCACGGGCGGCGCCTTCCAGGCGAGCTCCGACTCCGCCTCCAACACCGGCAACCGCTTCTCCGACCTGAACAAGGACACGTCCTCCGACTTTGGCAACCTGGTGGCCGGCGGGTCGATGGGCCGCCGCAAGCTGGGGGCGAGCCCGGAGACGGCCGCCGCGGCGGCGCCGGCGGAGAAGGGCGGCTGGATGCCCTTCGCGCAGCAGGGCGCCGCCACCGGCGCCGGCTTCGCCTCCCAGGGCGCCGACACTGCCTTCCGCTTCTTCACCGACCCGGACTTCGACTTCCAGAAGGAGGGCGAGGCGTACCAGGCGTCCGGCGCGGCGACGGGCGACGCGTTCGGCACCCTATCCGAGGGCATGGCCGGCGCCGCGGCGGCGACGCCGCCCGAGGAGAAGCGGGGCGGCGGCGCGCTCCTCGACGGCGCGCTCCTCATGACTGGCCACGACGACCTGCTCGGCATGGAGCTGGCGGAGCAGGGCCACCCGATGCTGGGCCTCGCGGCGATGGAGATGGGCGAGCACCGCGAGGAGCAGCGCCGCGAGGACGAGTACCGCCGCGACGACCGGTACGAGTACGGCGAGTACGGCCGCGGCGAGCACGGCCGCCACGGCGGCGGCCGCTGGCTGCAGGCGGCGGAGGGCGCGGAGGCGGTCGAGGCGGTCCCGCCGCCGGCCGCCGCGGCGGCGCCGGCGGAGAAGGGCGGCTGGATGCCCTTCGCGCAGAAGGGCGCCACCACCGGCGCCGGCTTCGCCTCCCAGGGCGCCGACACTGCCTTCCGCTTCTTCACCGACCCGGACTTCGACTTCCAGAAGGAGGGCGAGGCGTACCAGGCGTCCGGCGCGGCGACGGGCGACGCGTTCGGCACCCTGTCCGAGGGCATGACCGGCGCCGCGGCGGCGACCCCGCCCGAGGAGAAGAGGTTCCGCCCCCTGCTCGACGGCGCGCTCCTGGCGACCGGCCACGACAAGCTGGCGGGCGTCGCCCTCGCCTCGCAGGGCCACCCGGTGCTGGGCCTGGCGGCGATCGAGCACGGCGAGCGGCGCGAGGAGCAGCGGCGCGAGGAGGAGCGGTACGGGCGCTACGAAGAGCCGGGCCGCCACCACCACATGCTGATGGGCCGCTGAGCAGCGGGGCGCGGGCGAGCGGTGGTCTCTGTCCTCGGTCCGACGTGCGCACCGCCGAACGTCTAGATACGTGTTGAGATTCGAAGTCCCGCTCGGACAAGAGTCCAAAGAGTCGAAGATAGTCGCTCGTCGGAGCCTCCGAGTCTCGTGTCTCTCTCGACCCCGTCCCCCCCCACTCGAGTGTGTGCATTTTGTCCATTGACGACGCGCGGCCGCACACGTTTTGGTCGTTGCGTGGGTCGCTCTCTCAGTGTCACACACGTCTCTCGCGAGGATATGAGAGGAGTCACTCTCCTCTCCTCTCACACTACTGAGCTGACCGAGCTTTGTTTATAGCCATAGATAACCGACTACGAATGGCTCACTCCCCGGATCTCCCATCTGCGACACTCCTTCTGAGACGCTCTAATCCTCTCCGGCTCTCGCGCTGCACACCGGCGGCTCTGCGGCGGGGTGAAAGAGCAGACAAGTGAGGTTGATTCATCCCCGTGCGTGCGTGCACCGCCGAGCGCCGAAGCGGTTAGAGTGCTCGCATGAACATCTGGGTCTCTGCGTAGCAGGGGCACGCCACCAGACCCCTGTCATCATTGTCCGTGGGCCTCCTCCAAGGGCCTCCTGGGACCCTTTTGAGGCGTGTCTGCGCCCGCCCCCTGCAGCGCCTTTAGCCGCTCCGTGACCAAGCCTTTTTTCGCGTGGCCCGAGAGTGATGACCTTCGGGCAGTACGCGCAGACCGCGCCCGCTCGCCGTCCGCCCGCACAAGCAGCAGCCTCTCCTCCTCAGCAAACGACGGCGAGCGGGCATACGGCTTTAGCGATCGCTGCCACGCCACGTACTCCTGCCGCTGCCGCTGTCGAAGGCGGGTGGCGAACGCAAGCTGGCCGGGGGCGGTCGGTACGAAGCATACCGGACAGATGCACACGGTTTTCCGCGGACGGTGCTCCAACTCAGCCGCACCGCAGCGCTCGTCAGCGGAGGTCCAACGCCTTGGAGGCTGGTGCGAAGAGACGTTATTGGGGCGCGTCGACCTCACACCCTGCGAAATGGGCGGCGATTGCCACGCGCCAGAACGTCGCCGCGCAGGGCTGCCCATGACGGCTTGAAGCAGCTTGAGGGAAAAGAGAATTCTAGTCTCGCGCCCCTTGTATAACCCGAAGCGCGGACTAACCCCCGTGCTTTGGCCCTTCCCTGCAACGCGCACCCCCCAGGCGCTCTCTTGCCCGCAACCCGATCCCAATCATCCGGCCCGCTGGGTGCGCTTCTTAGCTCCCCGCACCCCGGCTCTGGATGATGTGCGGCTGATGACTGCACAGACTGCACTCCAAGTGCTCCAAGTGTTCCGGTGTGGCCACACACAAAAACACAACCCCGGACCACCCAAGACGCACAAGCACAGACAGTCGAGAAACAGCAACGACAGTCAGAACTTCGGCTTTCACGTACAAGCTCTGGTAAAGAGCCATACCCGCAACCCGGGCGAGAGATGATTTGCAACTCAAAATGCCCTCAGCATCTCAAATTGCGGGTTCCCCGCCCCTGACGTTTAACTTTCAGTATCTCAAAAAACGGGCAGCTCCAGCTGCGCTGCGAGTGGCCCCGTGTGCTGACTCCCTCCCGCCAAGCTCGCCCCACGACCACTATTTCGGCACGAGTGCGCATTTGCTGTACACTTTGCGGATGCTGCCGCCCGCTCGGCTGCACAGGTCTTCGAGGCTGGTCACTTCGAACGGCAGCAGCTTCTGCTGGCAGGCGTCGTCGCACGGGCGCGGGTCGAAGTGGCTGCCGTGCGTGATGTTGCGGAAAACCTCCGTGATAATCTGCTCATTTGCAATGTGGTGGGCGACGACGGTCTGGACGGTGATTGGCCGCCAGATCTGGTCCTTGCGAGTGCACTTGAAGCACAGGTCGTGCAGCTTGTCCCAGCCCCAGTGCAGCGGCATCAGCGGCCAAGGCGATAGGTAGAGGAACATGCCTATCACCATGTCCTCGCCCTGCGTCATCATCGGCGGTCGCGTCGCGGCAGTCGCTCGTTGCTCAAAGTCGAGGAAGGCGTCCTGCTGCACCATCCATGCAGCGACGCCGTAAGAGAGCACCTGCAGCACCGGGAGCGACGGGCCAGCAGTCAGCACCGCGTGCCGGGCAGATGCACTCAGCCCGCCGTGAGCGGGTGTGGCTGAGCCCTCGCCTGAAGCATACCCACCGCGTACGGGTACGGCCCGATTGCGCCCTTTTGGACGCAGTTTTCCTCCTTCATCCCGCCGGCGCACATATTCGGCCCCATCCGCCGCGCGCAAGGCTCGAATGTCTTTGTGACGAACGAGCCCCAGAGCGTCGAGCCAATGTATACGCGCGGCGTCTGTGTGAAAGGGCGGATGTTTGCCTCGAGCTTGATGGTCTGCACAAACGCGTCGTCGTCGGTCTTGGCGATGAAGGTGGCGCCCGAGTAGGTGTGCACGGCGTGGCGGAACCACGCCATCGTCTTGAGGCAGGGCGATTTTCGCTCCGGCACATCGTCGAGCAGCAGCAAGTCTGAAGCGTGCGGTGGGGGAGGGGAGGGGTGAGTGATGGTGGCGCGATCGCCCCTCAGCCTGGACCGATGGCGGTGATAGAGGCAGGTGCGTATCACAGGCGCATGCCGGCGGCACAGCCAGTGCCGACCAGCCGTTCACTCGCAGCTCTCGACAAGGCGCACCTCCGTGCTCGGCCGCCTCGGCGCGCAGCTTCTGTTCCACCTCGCCCGGGATGGGAGAGAGGTCGCTCTGGAGCATGCCGACGATGAAGACAACATGCATCGTGCGGCCCACGTTCGAGTATGTCTTCCACGTCTGGCGGATCCACCTCCGCCGCGCAAAGCTGTCCGCCCACATCACGTTCGAGACGATGCCCAAGGCTATAAACGGAGGCTCGCCTACAGGTGGGTCGTGATCGGGGCTTGTTGAACGCGCGGCGGGCGGCTGGCATCGCCACCTCTAAGAGGAGGCGCCTCCAGTCCAAGGCACTGGTCCAGTGCTCGCATAGCTCGTTCGCTTTGCAGCCGCGGCGGCGGAGACGTTGCCTCCGATGGCGGTAACGGCAGTCGCCCAGCGCTGTATCGGCGCGCTAGATGTGTGGCCGCCGGCATGGATCATGTCCGGGGCCGTGCTGAGTGCGGCCGGCCTTGCGGAGCCTGTCCTGTGCGACGCATTGGTAGCGTATGCCAGCGAAGCCACTTGCGGCGCCGCCATGGCTTCCCGCAGGCTCGCGGACGCGTCGCGCCTGTCTGCGCCGGCCAGCACCCGAGCGCTCGGCTCCGTAGCCTGCAGGCTCAGGTAGCCGTCCTGAGGCGCCGCTGCACCTCCCTCTGAGGCGGCACCGCCAAAGAAGGGCAGCGCCTCCTTGACGATGAGGACACACCCGACCGCAAGCGTCCCGAGCATCAGCTGCATCGTGCGCATTCTGCCACACCCGTGGCGGCGGACAAGATCGGACACCCACCCAGCGCCACACGCGGCGGCTGTGTACGAGCGCACAGCGGCGCCAGCGCAGCGGAGAAGGTTGTTATTTTTCGAGTCGTGCACTCGAGGTCTGCAGGTGATCTTTTGTACTAGGCTAGGATTGAGAGCAGCCTCGCTCTCAACCCTAGAAGTCGAAGAATTAAAGCAGCACTCCTCGCAAGCGTAGCATCTCTGTGCGATTGTGAGCGCCTACGCTCGCAATCCTACATCTTCTAGGACTAAGAAAGAGCAGCTCCGCTCCCAAGATGACTGGTGACGCCTACGACTACTACCAGCGCGCTCGCAATCCGAGCAAAGTCTAGGATTGCGAGCAGCACTGCTCACAATCCTAGCAACATGCCTCCGATTGCGAGCAGGAGCGCTCGCAATCCTACATCTTGTAGGACTATGAGCGGCGGTGCTCACAATCGTACCAAAGATCCAAGGATTGCTAGCATGCGCACAGGGGGCGCTCCCAATCGCTCCAGCCGCGAGCGCTTGTGAGTGAGCGCGCCGGCCGGGGGAGGTCTCCTCACAATCCAACAGTGCTCGCACCGATTGCGAGGGGACCCGCTCGCAATCCTAGAGAAGTCGTAGGACTGTGGGCGGTGTCGCTCGCAATCGGCGAAAGTTCTAGGATTGCGAGCGCTCCTGCTCGCAATCGGAGGCTTGTCGCTAGGATTGTGAGCAGTGCTGCTCGCAATCCTAGACTTTGCTCGGATTGCGAGCGCGCTGGTAGTAGTCGTAGCACGTAGCTCGTAGGCGTCACCAGTCATCTTGGGAGCGGAGCTGCTCTTAGTCCTAGAAGATGTAGGATTGCGAGCGTGGGCGCTCACAATCGCACAGAGATGCTACGATTGCGAGGAGTGCTGCTCACAATCCTTCGACTTCTAGGGTTGAGAGCGAGGCTGCTCTCAATCCTAGCCTGGTAGAAAAGAAGGTTCACCAGGTCTGCACGGGTAAATAACAGCAGACCGTTCCGCGCCGCGTGACCACCAACGAGTCACTCTGCTGCGATGGCGACAAGGGTTATGGATTAAGCTAGCAAGCAAGCACGCTGATCGTGACTCGGCACCACTATAGGCAAGGGGGGCGGGTTTGGGCAAGGGCCCGCCGGCAAACCTCGGCTGTCGCAGTCGCACCCTCATCAATGCTCGCCAAGTTTACCCTTCTCGCCACGCTCGCCACGGCCTCCGCGCTCAAGGTCTCAAAGACCAGCGTCCCCAAGCCTGTCCTCAAGCTCCGCGGCGGCGAGATCGACATCCCGACGGTCAATCTCGTGGTGCGAACCGGCCCACCGCTCACATAACCCACGCCGCCGTCTACCATCGTCCACCACGCCGCCTCTGCCCCACAGAACGCGCTTTACTATGGCGGGTACGGCGTCCCCCTCCTTGTTAATCACGACAAGTTCTTTGGCCCGGACGGCATCATCTCGTACACAAAGAAGAACATCGGCGACGAGTCGGCGATCGGCCTCTTCTTCTCCCGCTTCACCGGCGTCATGTTCTGCGCCCTCTCGGCTGGCTACCTCATCGACAAGGAGTCGACCATGCTGGCCAAGCAGTTCGGTCTGGGCAGCCTCGGCTTCGTCCCTCTCCTGTTTATGAACTCGCAGGACGACACCAACTACAAGGCCAAGATGTGGAAGATGCAGCACCTGATCCACCTGCCGCTTACTGCCCTGACGCTGCTCAAGGCCTTCAAGAAGGAGTGACGCCGCCGGACCTCGCTTCGACGCGCAGGGCGCGCGAGGCTGGGCCTCCGCTGTCGGGGAGGCAGCCACATACACCGAGCATCCGCGAGCGAACAGATGCGCCACATGCATGCACATACACATGTGTAGCATGTGCATGTGAATATGTGTATTGAATAATTCATGTGAATCAGACTGTATAGTGTATTACTAGTAGCTCGGTACGGTGCTCGGTGGGTGCATTGAGCGTTCGGTGTCCGCAGCTCCAGCTGAGAGCGAGTGAGGCTTGTCACTGACACTGTTCAGCGCTGCGCGCCTCTCTCGGGCCCTCTCTACCGGTCTCTATATACCATATTATATAGCGTATAATGTAGGTAATAGCACGAGCCACTGAGAGACACGCTCACACTTTGTGTATACAACGATCTCAGATCGCCGCTCGGAGTCCATTATCCCTCTGCGCGGGCACCTTTTTCCGCCGCTTCTTGGGCGGCGCCGACGCGCCTCCGCCTCCCTCACCACACTGCCCACGTTGATGCCGAGCTTTCGCGTGGTCGAGGTGCTTACGCCGCCGATGGCTCGGCTTGGCGCTCCTCTGGTGCGAAGCGGCCGGCGGCGGGCCCCCACCGCCCTTGAGGCGGCCGCAGCGGAAACACTCGGGCGTCCAGCACCTAAAAGGACAGGGCGGCTCGTGAATACGACGCAGCGGGACGCGTCTTCTCGAGCGCAGGTAGAAGGCTAGGATTCTGCTCTCGGCATCTAGCGTCCGGCACTGCAGGCCGCACATGCAGCTCCACGGGCCGGGCGCAGCCAGCGGCTGCGGCAGTTGTGATGGCTGCGGCGCCGCACGGATCGCGGCTGGGGAGCCGGCGGCGAGGGAGGAGGCGGCAGCGGCAGGAGCGGCGGCAGAGGCGGCGGCGGCAGAGGCGGTGGCAGAGGCGGCGGCGACAGGCGCGGTGGCGGTGGAGGGTGCGGCCAGGGCGGGCGGGGCGGAATGCGAGAGGGGGGAGGGCACGGCGGAAGCAGTGGCCGCCGCCGCCGCCACCATTGCCGCCGCCGCTGCCGCCGCCCCCGCCGCCGTCGTAGCGGCCGCGGCCGCCGCGGCCGCCGCCTTCTTCGCCGCCTTGCCAGCGCGCTTCCTCTCTCCCTTGGCCAGCCTTTCGGCGTCGCGCCGCTCGGCTGCTGCGAGGAAGATGCGGCGCGCGGCCTGCGCGGGCCGGGTCGTGGGCAGGTGGTGGACATGTCGTGGACGTGTCATGGCGCTTTGGCCCATGCCCAGGGGCGGGCACTGCTGCGGGAGAGTATTCGGCGGAGCGCAGGGGCGTGGGAAGGGGGTGGAAGAGGCGCATGCCGAGGCGAGGGGGTGGGGGGGGGGGGATGCACGGTGGAGGGGTGAGGGGGGGGGGGGGGGGGGTGCTGCAGTGGCTGGAGCTGACCGGCGGCAAGACCGCGAGCGAGTCGCACGAGCCGTCCGCCTGCACGCGCAGCAGGGTCGCGATCGTCGCGCCCCCGCCTCCGAGCCCGGCGTATGGGGCGGCCGCCTGTGGACATGTGTCTCGACATGTCATGGACGTGTCCCGGACATGTCGCGCACGGCATGCGGGGCGGCCGCCGCGGCGAGGCCTTCGCAGTGCGACACGCCGAGCAGCACCGCGGCGAGCCTGCAGCGCGAGTCGGCCGCCGGTGAGCTCCGGCCGCGAGGGTCGGTGGAGCTGGCCACAGCTAGCTAGCCGCAAATCTTCCTCTCAGCTCCTCTTGCGGCTAGCGTGTGTGTCCACCCCATCCCCGGTGTTGCCGTGCCCGTCCTTGACCGTCCCCGTCGTGTGCATACACCCAAGTGCATCACCAAGTGGCAGCCTGCCGGAAGAGCGCGTGTGCGTGTGCGTGCATCTGAGGCGGCGAGACCAGCGCGAGACCGCCGCGTCGAGCGCCGCGTACTGAATCTGCGGCGCCGAGAGCGGCACGCGCGACCAGTCCGACATCTGGATCCGCTTCGGCTTGTCGAGCTCCAGCCCTATGGGCAAGGGCGGCTGAGGCTCCCAGGCGGCTCGGGGCAGCCGTCCTTGGCGGAGCCGTCGAGGCCGAAGTGAGCGGCGAGGCGCTTGAGGCCGTAGGGGGGCGCGCAGGCATCAACCGCGCCCGTGAGCGGCGCGAGGACGGCCAGCTCCACGCACGCGCTCGCGCTCGCGCCTCCGCCGCCGCCGTCGGCGGCCGAGAAGGCTTCCGGGAACCGGCCGGCGAGCAGCTTGATGTCGTCTCCGACCCCGGCGCCAAACTTGAGGACGCTGGCCTGAGCATGTCACGCGGGCAGGGTGCAGAGCGGCTCGCGGGCCCACGGATGGGCCGGGAGGCGGCGGTGGCGGCGCACCGAAGCGACGAGCCTGCTGAGGAGAGGCGGGAGCCGCGCAGCGCGGCCGAGCGAGACGACGGCGCATGCCTGGTCGGAGCACAGCTGGATCGTGTCCACCGGGTTCGAGCCGCCGCTGCGCCGAAACGTCGGCCGCGCCTCCACGTCCAGCCCCAGCGCACGGCACGACTCAAACCCGAGGCGCGACAGCGCCTTGTCGACGTCATCGCGGCCGAGCGTGAGATAGACGGGCGAGGGCAACGCAAACGGCAGAGCCGCCCTCAGAGGCGGCGCGTCGCCCGAAGCGCCCGCTGGAGCCGCCGCCGCTTGCTCGTCGTTACCGCGCTTTCTCTTGCTCATCGATTTTGGTGTGGCACGTCGAAGGTGAACTGTGCGGTATCCTCCTGCTCGGCATTTCTCTTCTTTTTTCGGTACCTCCTCCGTCCCAAGGGGCCACCTACAAACCTACCTAGGGGTCGTCTGTTTTGTTTCTTTGTTTTCTGTTTTCTTTCCCCAAATCCTGCTCGTGCAGGCGGGGACCCTGTCCTCCTCCCATCCCTCGTTTGGTCTGTTTTCTTTCTTTCTTTCTTCTGTACGCCGCATTGCCGCGCGCTGACACGGAGCGCGCCTGCGCAAGGCCATCAGCGATCATTTGACGATCAACCTCCTCCACGTCGTCCTCGGTTTCAAAACGGTGGAAGCGAAGTGCGTGAAGGTGCTCCGGCTTGCGCTTGCCATACATGATGAGCAGCGGGGCGAGGAGCCAGCGGAGGAAGAGGCGGAACCGGCTCGGCGGGCGAGCGTTCATCAATGCCGCGGACTGGGCGATGGCCTGCCACAGCTCGGCGGAAGTGTGCGCAGGTTGGAGCAGCAGCTCCTGAGCACGGCGCTGCAGGCGCCTGTTGATAGGTCCAGGTGATAGCCCTGGGATGGGCAATGCATACAGTGGGTTGCGGGCATTAACCCTCCTACGCAGATGGTTTTGCGTGATTTTGGCCCCCCCGCCCCTAACATTATGGCCGACAGAGCGGCTGGGAGAGGCTAATGTTAGGGGCGGGGGGCCGATCTGGTGTCCAGACCAGGGCTCGGCGCCATGAGCAGACGTATTTTGTCGTATCTGCGTAGGAGGGTTAATGGGCAAAGTCGGCGAAATCGAAAATGCCTGTTTTCTCGTTTTTCGTGCACTACCGGCCACAGCCGTGCCTCAGGCATCCAAGTCGGGCAACATGTGGGCGGCACGGGACCGGAGGCTTGGCCCTAGGCCGAAGAAAGGGTATGCGAGGGTGCTCGCGAGCACCAAAGCCACTTGCGGCATTCGCCAGCAATCCCTGCTGCACACAAGAAGCGAGCGGTCCGGACGTCTGGCGGCCACTGAAGGCAATCGCACGGTGGGGGAGGCGGTCCGCGTGTTACGTACGTCTTTGAAAAGTGACACCGTCGCTAGTTTACCGGTCGCCGAGTGAATTCGGACCCGCTCGAGTCGCTGCGAGGAGCCCTCGGGAGTGCCTCGGCCGGCTCTAGCAGCGACGCACACACTCGCTACTGCTGACTAGTCGCGCCGAGGGCGGAGAGTGACTCACACGTAGCTTAATATGTCAGCGATGCAGCTCGCACAAGGGCGGCGGAGCCGAGGGCAGCGAGTGTGGTGGCGGCGACGGCTGGTGGCCGGCCCGACGGTGCCTCGGCGCGTAGCACACCTATAGGCGGTTTCGTCGGCGGTTCCGGTTCTGCGCGCGCTGGCGACGGCGAGAGGGACACCGGGTAGACCCGGCGCGACCGTGTTGGCCGAGGGCGGCGGCAGCGGGCGCGACAGAGCTGGTGCTGCCGCGAGCAAGACGGCAGCGACGCGCGGCAAGCCGCACGCTGCCATGGGCGAACCTAGCGCATGAGCCGTCGAATGGCCTACGACACGGGGCGAGGAGCGGCTCAGAGCTCGGCTGAGAGTGTCGCACAGCTGGCGCCAGCAGCAAGCAGCTCACCTACAGAGAAACGCGTTTGAGTGACACACTAGCGAGAGATCGTCGAAGCTCGCAGACGCTGTTCACCTCGAGATCACGGCGGATTGCTTCGCATAGTACCTATATTCTTTACTTTGGACTGTGAATGTGATGTTCCACACCTCATTCAAATGCTATTCACACCTCATTCAAATGCTCTTTTCATTCAAATGTTACTCCATCTACTGTGGAACATCACATTCACAGTCCAAAATCATGCATTAGAAGAGTATATAGGGGGTATATCTTTGATTAGAGATTCATTTAGGGCTGATGCAACCTCCGACTCCCTTCCCGTACATCCAACTGCTCCCGCCACACCCTTCTCGGACCATCGCGCTGCTCTTCGCGCGAGTAAATACATGATTTCGCGCCTTCTGGAACGCCTGCTGATACCGTCTTCCCGGCAGCCGGCAGCCTCGATACGGCCATCTCGACGACAGAAACGCGGCCGAGATCACTCGCAGACGAGTCGTGCGTGTGTGTGTCGTCGATCGCCGAGCTAATCGGTGGTCTCGCGCCGCTGTTGAAGCACACACTCTGCGCGAGCACCTCGCTTCATCATCCTCGCCGGCACAGGACGCGTCACTGGTACTGCTCGACGAGGCCGAGATAATGCGCGAGACGGGTCGGAGGCCGCTATCTCGCACCCAGCTGTGTCGCCATCGCGCTCAGTATGGCCGCCTGTGCACGAGTTGGTCGCGTGGCGGCTTTACGGATGAGTCGCGGCGATAATTTGTTGGTCAGCAGCTGCACGCCGCCACTCGTCCTCAGCATGCATTGGCATTGGCTGTCGCTGCCAGCCGTTCGGTGTGGTGGCATCGCGACTGTAGGAGTCGTGCCTGACCCGTGCCGTGCGCGTGCATTGCTCAGCGCTGCGTTGCTGGTCCGTCTCACCCCATGCCGGCATGCTCTGGCTGCGCTGGCTGCACTGTCTCGGCGTCGACACATGACAGAGACTGTGCCGCGATTGTGGCCGGGCTAAGGCGGCCAGCGGGCCAGCTCGTGACCGCTGTGAGCGGTCTGTGCAAGTGGAGCTCCGCAGTTTGGGGCTGGCTTGACTCACGGCGGCCAAGCATCGATCGGCGGCAGTGCCCGATCACTGTTTGTAACGCACCCATCGCCACTCCAGTCTATATATATGTTCTGAACTTGGCGCATTAACCCTCCTACGCAGATGGTTTTGCGTGATTTTGGCCCCCCCGCCCCTAACATTATGGCCGACAGAGCGGCTGGGAGAGGCTAATGTTAGGGGCGGGGGGCCGATCTGGTGTCCAGACCAGGGCTCGGCGCCATGAGCAGACGTATTTTGTCGTATCTGCGTAGGAGGGTTAAGAAAGCGCAGCAGGGCAAAATTCTAAGGCGATGCGCCCTCCCCCCTCGCTTTTGCAAAATCCTGCAAAGGTGGGGACGTGTCTGTCCTCGACCCAGCCCTAGCTTGGGATGTCCGTTGTATTTATTTATTTATTTATACCACGGCGACAGAAGAAGAAGTGTGTGTGTGTGTGTGTGTGTGTCCAGAGATAAAACTTTTCCATGCATGACCTAGTAGTGTCCCCAGCTATGGGCGTGTCCACGTTGGAGCCAGGTGTGGTGTGGGCGCGAGAATAGCTCCGCCGTTAATGGAGGCAACCGATGCGAGTCGACTGGTGTGTGTCGTCGTGGTTTCGTATCAAGAATACTCACTCACTCACACAAGAAGAAGAGACAAGGGAAAGAACGACGAGAAGGGGGCGACCGCGAGGTGGCATGAAGGTCGCAGCGAGAATCGGCGAGAGACTGCGAAGAGAGATAGGAAGAGGCGGACGCCCAAGGGTGGGCGACGGCTAGCGCATCACACCCCTCTCCTTAAAATCCCTGTGTGGTGGCGGCGTGCCGTCCTCCCATCCCTCCCTTGGGTTGTCCGTTTTCTTTCTTTCTTTAAGATACCACGGCGCCGGCCGCAGGCGCGGCCCCGAGAAAAGGCCAGACGCGAGTGTGGACGGGAGGCCCAGCTCAAAATTTCTCTTCGCCTGCGGCGCGCGCACTTGTCACTTTCCAAGTCTGCGGTGTTCTGAGTGGATGGAGTGAACGGAGGCGTGTGTGCGTCTTCCCGTCATCCAGACAGAGAGCCGACTCGGCGGCAGACTCTGGCATCGCCCTCGCGGGCGGACCGCAGCTTACCTCTTACCTAAAAATCTTTCGGGCCGGCGCTCTCTGGCTTGAGTGCCCCGGCCGGAGCTAAGAAACCACGGCGTGGGGTGGATGAGGGCTGTGGAAAGGCCTAGAAACGGCGGCGTGCCGCGAAATCCTGTTTTCTTAATGCCCGCAACCGCCAACCCACTGTACGCCTCACTGGGCCTTAGATCGCCCGACCGCGTCCCGGTGCTCTGTGGTCGGATTTGTGACTCCGCCGCACCGCGCCGCGGCCGGGGGCCCGCCGGAGGCCGAGGATGGCCGTGACGGACCGGGACGAGCTCTGGGAGGTTCAGTGTCAGTGTATATATATTGTAGAGACCAACCATGTGCACAATATCTCTCAGTCTAGCTAAGCCAGGGGAGGCGATGCCGGGGCCGTACAGCAGCTTGACGGTGCTTCGCCGGCGTGCGTCCCGGAGCGGTGCCGGACGGGGGGGCAGGGGAGGAAAACGGAGGGCAGCGCCGACGGCGCTCTGAGACTTTTAACTTCAAACAAAGACAGTGGCACGCGCCGCAGCGCGGTGCATGCCACTGTCAGGAGCGGATCCGTCAGTTAGTCGCGGACTCGGGGGCCCGGTGCTTCGACGCAGCACAGTGTGCTTCGTGGTAGCATGAACTCAGAACGGCCACCCAGAAGTTTTTCTTTCCTCGCGATGTCTCAACCGCCGCGCCGCCGCTCGCGCCGCCTCGCCACCGCCTCAGCAGCCGACCCCTCGCCAAGCACGCCGCCGCCCGCCCGCCTCCTCGACCTCCCTACGGAGCTCCTCGAGCGCGCCCTCTCTCGCTGCGACAGCCCCGTCGACATCGCTCGCGTCGCGGCCGTCTCGCTGCTCTTTCACTCGCTCGCAGAGCAGGGCATCCGCGTGCGGGCGCAAGAGCGCGGCTTCGAGCTGCCGGCGCAGCCCGAGGACGAGACCTGCGCCGTGCGGTGGCTGTGCTATTCGGCGCTGCTGTGCGAGTCCAACCCGCCGGCGAGGGCGGCAGCAGGCATATCGCACAGCCTTTTCATCGACGGCGAGGGGCGGCTGTCGTCGTGCGGCTCTTCGCCGGACTACAATCCAATCCCCGGGCTGCTTGGCCACGGCGAGGGCGTGACGCAGCTCAACACGCCGACCCGCCTCCCGTCGACGCTGGGTGACGAGCGCGCCGTGAGCGTGTCAGCTGGAAATGGCCACAGCGTCGCCCTCACCGCCGGCGGTGCCGTCTGGAGCTGGGGCAGTGGAGGCGGGGGCCGGCTGGGCCACGGCGACGAGCAGAACCAGCTGCTGCCGGCGAAGGTCGAGGCCTTTGCTGGCCAGCGCGTTGTTGCTGTGTCGGCTGGAGGCATGCACAGCATCGCCCTCACCGTTGATGGCAGCGTCTGGAGCTGGGGCTGGGGATACTCTGGCAGGCTGGGCCACGGCGACCAGCAGGACCGGCCGCTGCCGAAGAAGGTCGAGGCCTTGGCTGGCCGGTGCGTCGTCGCTGTGTCGGCTGGAGGCATGCACAGCCTCGCCATCACCGCCGATGGCGCCGTCTGGAGTTGGGGCTGGGGATACTGTGGCCGGTTGGGCCACGGCGACCGGCAGGACCAGCTGCTGCCGAAGAAGGTCGAGGCCTTTGCTGGCCGGCGCATCGTCGCTGTGACGGCTGGAGGGGCTCACAACCTCGCCATCACCACCGATGGCGCCGTTTGGAGCTGGGGCGGTGGAGGCTTTGGCCAGCTGGGCCACGGCGACCGGCAGGACCAGCTGCTGCCCAAGAAGATCGAGGCCTTTGCTGGCCGGCGCGTCGTCGCTGTCTCGGCTGGAGGGGCTCGAAACCTCGCCATCACCGCCGACGGCTCTCTCTGGAGCTGGGGCGATGGGAGGGATGGCAAGCTGGGCCACGGCGACGAGCAGCGCCAGCTGCTGCCCAAGAAGGTCGAGGCCTTGGCTGGCCAGCGCGTCGTTGCTGTGTCGGCTGGAAGCCGCCACAGCCTCGCTCGCGCCGCCGACAGCGCTGTCCTTACCTGGGGCGAGGGCGTTGATGGATGCCTAGGCCACGGAGATGACCTGTCGAACCAGCTACTGCCCAAGAAGGTCGAGGCGTGGGCGCCGGGGCTGTGAGAAGGGCGTACCTACCTCGGCTGCCACCTCAGCTCCGGTCGCGGGTCTCTGATTGAACTTGTAGGCTCCAAAAATCTCTCAAAAAGAATTCTCTAAAAATTAAAAAGAAGGCGCACCGACCTCCTCCCTTGTCTAGGGGGTACCCAGGCTCCGGGCCGGTGTGCGGGGAGCGAACCTTAACGACCGCCCAGAAGCTTTCTGAGCGAACCAATCGGGCCAGGATCATCAGCATATGTCCCCTGCACAACATCGTGGGCGTTTGAGCGGTATTTGAGGAGCACCGCGACTCTGAAGTTCGGCCGGGTGGTCTGCAGACCCCCCCCCCCCGGAGCAGCAGAGGCTCCGTGGGGTCGCAAAGTCGACGCTGGGAGTCGCACTCGTCAAACCGTCGCAGCACCACGCGGTCCGCACGTACCGCTCATATCCCCTCCACCGCTGAGAAGGCGCAGATCGACCGCCGGGCCGCGTAGTCGTCGTTAAGGAGCGGTTTTTGGAGCCGTACGAAGGGGTCCAAAACGGGCGAACATGCGATTTTTCGACGAGAGCAGGCGCACATCGCTTCCAGGGAGGGGGGCGCGCTTCTACTCACGGCCCCCCCCCCGGGAGGGGTGG
>NW_005202428.1:1490375-1493336 GCF_000372725.1 Emiliania huxleyi CCMP1516 | reverse complement strand
ACACCGATTCCCAAGGCACCCTCAAAGAAGCCCCAAAAAAAAAAATTTTTCCTCTTGAAAATAAACGGCGAGAAAACAGCCCCAAAAAAAAAAGGGGCCCCGGGGAATGTACCCCAAAATTCATTGAGGGACACCCCCCCGCCCCCCCCCTACCATGTGGTGAAGCCTCTGGGGGGGTCGCCCCCCCCCCCCCCCCAGCATGTGGTGTGAGTAGAAGCGCGCCCCCCTCCCTGGAAGCGATGTGCGCCTGCTCCGACCACACGCTCGATGTGGTATCTGCTTTTTGCTAAAAACGGGCCGCCTAGTGCAGCATCACTAGTACAACACGCAACCACACTGATAGCTCCACACTTAGCCGGTATAGGCGAGCACCGGCGGCCTCACCCTCGCCGCTCGCGGCGGAGCCGACGGCGGAGCCACGGGCCGGTGCGACCTTTTGGGGGGACATGAGCTCGCCAGGACGTCGCCGGCTCCGCGGCTGGCGGCTCGGCGGCAGGGGCGGGCGGCGCCGCAGGGCTCGCGCTCGCAGGCGGCTCCGTGGCCTGCGCCTGCCGCTCGTGGCGCACGGCGCGCTCGAGCTGCGAGTGCGGGTGCAGCTGTACGATGACGTCGCCGCTCTGCGTCGCGGTGAAGGAGACCGAGTACGGCGCTTCGCCGTCGTTCTTCTTCTCCACGTAGACGAGCGCGTAGTCGCACACCTGTCGTTGGTGGTCAGTGAAGATGGTCTCTGTGCAGCGCTCGGCGGAGCCGACGCGAGAGAAGTGCCGCCTGAACGCCATGCGTTCAGGCGCTGTTTGAATCTTCGTGTGTTTTTTCGTGTGTTAGTGCCCCGGAACTCGGTAGAAATTCTTTTCCAGGCCCACGCTCCGCAGCGCGTTTGGTGCGGCATGGGCAAGCGCGACAGCAAGGCGGCCAAGGCGAAGCGCGCGGAGCGCAGAGGCAAGGGAGCGCTCAAGACGGAGGAAAAGACTGCCAAGGGCGAGCAGAAGCAGAAGCGGCGCGATGCCAACCGCCAGGACGACGAGGACCTCGAGAAGGCGAGACGGAGCCTGCTTCATCTCGGCGGTTGAGCCTCACGCGCCGCCTCAACCCTGACCCGCGCACACTGCAGGTTCTCAAGGAGTTTGCGGCGATGCAGGCCGACGAGGCGAAAGTCGGCGAGCAGGCGGTGCCGCCGCCGTCGCCGCGGGCCAACGGCTCTCTGACGCTGCACCCGAGCGGCAACGAGCTGCTCCTCTTCGGGGGCGAGCACTTTGACGGCAAGAAGAACACCTTCTACAACGAGCTCTACCGCTACTCGATCAAGCGCAACGACTGGCGGCTCGTCACCTCCAAGCGAGCGCCGCCTCCGCGCTCGTCCCACCAGGCGCCGGATCCCGCGCCCTCTCCGCGACCACACTCGTCACCGCGGAGGACCGGCGCCGGCATGGCTGCGAGAAGAACATCCCTACCTCGACACGAGTCCGCCGCTGCGGTGGCCTCGCCACTCACCGTCCCAGCCTCTCCCCGCGGCCAGGCGGCGGCCGTGCCGACGGGCGGCGGCTCGCTCTTTGTCTTTGGTGGCGAGTTCTCGAGCGCGAACCAGAGCCAGTTCTACCACTACCGCGACCTCTGGTGCCTCGACCTCGCCACCTACGTCTGGGAGCAGGTGCAGGCGAAGAACGGCCCCTCGGCCCGCTCGGGCCACCGCATGGTCCACTGCCGCGACCGGCTGCTCGTGTTCGGAGGCCTTCCAAACCAGACGCGTCCTAGACACTTCCTAGACACTTCCTAGACGCTGCTCGTGTTCGGAGGCCTTCCAAACCAGACGCGTCCTAGACACTTCCTAGACACTTCCTAGACGCTGCTCGTGTTCGGAGGCCTTCCAAACCAGACGCGTCCTAGACACTTCCTAGACACTTCCTAGACGCTGCTCGTGTTCGGAGGCCTTCCAATTCAGACGCGTCCTAGACACTTCCTAGACACTTCCTAGACACTGCTCGTGTTCGGAGGCCTTCCAAACCAGACGCGTCCTAGACACTTCCTAGACACTTCCTAGACACTTCCTAGACACTTCTCGGGGCCTCGCTGCAGGCTTCTTCGACAACCTTCGCGACGTCAAGTACTACAACGACGCGCACGTCTTCGACCTCTCCCTCTACCAGTGGTGAGGCCGCCCCGCCACTTCTCGCACAGCGGAGACTCCGACTCGCACCAGCCGAGACTCGCGCTCCAATGTCACACCCGAGCTCCTACACAGCTCCAACTCGGACGCAGCCCCAACTTACACGCAGCTCCAACTCACACGCCTCCTCCACACCACCGACAGAGAAGCACACCTACGGCACGCCGGCTAAACACTTTCTCCCGCTGTTTTGGCTCCCGCTCACTCCTCCTCCGCCTATAGAGTGAGAGACAGACTGGCGGACAGATCGGCCTGCATCTCCCACCCGCCCCTCGCCCGTCGGCTCGCCCCTCACAGGCACAAGCTCGTCACTGCTCCGGGCGACCCCGTGCCACAGCCTCGCTCTGGCTGCTCTCTGGCGGCAGACCCGGCGGCGGCGGCTCCTAGACGCGCAGCTCACGCGCCAAGTAATCCGTCTAGCACACGGAGACGGCGTGTTCACCTGTACCTGTGTTGCAGCCGCGCCGCGAGCGTATCCATCGCACTCCTAGTCCTTGAGTTCACGCGACGCGCGGAGAGCGGTGCCGGAACCCGCCTTCCCCCACTTCAGTCTGGTCGCACTCCAGGCGGGGGCGGTCTTTCTGTACGGCGGCTACTACAAGAAGAAGGTTGCGATGCAGCAGTTCGACTCGCACAAGGACAAGGCGGCGGTCGAGGAGCTCTCCGAGACGGGGGTATTGTGCCGGCACTCGCGTCGTACACTTTCTTTCCTTTGGCCTGACCGCCTTGTTCTTTTCCCACAGGTCGAGTTCCGGGACACCTGGCGCCTCGACCTCTTTGGTGCGTGTGCCACCACT
>NW_005202428.1:1479598-1490275 GCF_000372725.1 Emiliania huxleyi CCMP1516 | reverse complement strand
TTGTTTTTTTCCCCCAGGTGGATTTCGGGGACCCCGGGGCCCTGGCCCTTTTGGGGGGGGGGGCCCCCCTTCCCCCCCCCCCCGGGTCCCCTCCCCAGAAGTTTCCCCCCCCCCCCCTCCCCCCTCAGGGGACTCTGCCTCCGGAGTGAGGCCCGGCAGCTGGACGCAGCAGAAAAAGTCTGGCGCGCCGCCCTCGTCGCGCTCCGGTGCGCAGCGACGAGCGCCCTCGCCGCCGCCCCGGCCGGGCCCAAGGGATCCTTTCCCTCCGCCCCCCCCCCCCCTCCCGGGGACAGGCTGCTCGATGGTCCTGAACCGCGGCCGGCTGGTTGTGTTTGGTGGCCAAGCACGACAGCGGGCCGTAGGGTGTGAATGGCGTCTATCCACGTTGTGCGTGTGAGCAGGCGGCGTGCATGACGAGGACACTGCGGACGGCGACGGGCTCGTCTCCGAGTTCTACGCGGACGCCCACTCGTACACAATCGAGACTGGCCGCTGGCGCGCCCTGGCAGTGGAGAGCAAGCCGGGCAAACCGGCCGCACTCGCCGCAGCCGACAGCGGCGGCGGCGAGGGCGGCGTCGCCTCGAGGGCGGCGGAGGGGGGCGATGCGACGAGCTTGTTGGCGCTGGGCGGCGGGCGACGGCGCAACCGCAACCGCAACGATAGCGATGACGAGGACGTGGCGGGCGCCGCCGCGCTTGCCGCCGGGACCGCCGCCGGAGCAGCGGAGCCGCCGCTGGCCGAGAGCGAGGAGGGTGGCGCCGCCTCTGCGCCGGCGCCGTGCCCCCGGATGAACCACAGGGTCGCGCTCAAGGGCAACACCATGTACGTGTACGGCGGGCTGTACGAGCCCGAGGAGTCCTCCGAGATCACGCTGAACGACATGTGGAGCGTCGACTTGTCCAAGCTCGACGGCTGGACCTGCCTGCATGCAGGCAACGCGCCCGAGGACGCGCTGGTGCGGGAGCTGTCGGACGACGGATCGAGCTCCGACGACTCGAGCGAGGGGGAGGGGGAGGAGGAGGAGAGCGGCTCGAGCGATAGCGAGGACGAGACAGCGGGCCCTCCTTCTTGATGAATTGGTACCAGAAAAAGGTCCCCTACGGTCAGCACACGTAGCACAGACTGCTCTGCTGTACGTCTACGTGCGCGCCCGAGAGAGGGACTGCAAGATGTCGTGTGCGTGATCCGCTTTCGCACAGGTGTTGTGTTCTCCCCCTCCGTTGTATAGCCGCGCGCGCTTTGTACAGAGCCTGTCACCCTCTCCTAGAGCACCTCCCGCTACCCGTACCCCGAGCCCGTACCCGCGCGCCCCGCGGAGCTGCCTCGCCGCGACTGGGACTGCTGTGTGCAGCCACGAGAACGCAACTCTCACAAGCCTAAAGCACCGCACGCACACGATGCAACATTCGTCCGCCCTGGAGCCTTCGACAGGGGCCAGCGGCGCTCGTCACACAGACCACCCCTCGTACGCTCAGAGCACAAGCATTGGGAGGAGAGTACAAGCCAGAAGAGCCGGCGCACGTCCAACCCCAAGCGCCAAGGCCCAGGGGCTAACAGCGCGGGGTGAGGATGGAGAATCGTCATTCAAATCAGCATCACGGGACCAGCGCCGCGGCACCGGCGGGTTGGCAACCGTGCTGCAGCAGTCAAAGGCATGAGGTATCCGAGTAGCATTTCTCTAGAGGAGTCATCGGCGGGGCAGGCGCAGCCAACTCCTTGGCGGGGTCGCCGACGTCTCCCTTCTCCTCCTTCCGTCCTTTCGGCGCCTGGGGTGAGTGGAAAGGGCCCAGGCAGAGAGCTTCCGCGTAAGACATGGACCGCGCCGTCCGCGTCACTAGGGTGAACTCTTGGGCGAAGTCCCACGAAGTGCCCATCATCATTGCTGAGCTGGAATCGACCATTGTCCACTCTTCGTTGTCTGGCGGTTGGCCCGCCGTGCGGCGGTGCGAGGGGCGAAAGAGAACGCCTCGCCACATGAGATCACGTGAACATTGAAAACCGCAGAGCAGTCAGTGGACGTGCGCGCGGACTTGAGAGAACTTCGTAGTCGTTTGTTATGCAGAACGCGTAAGAATTTTGGCTCGAAAGAAGAAGAATTTTACCAGAAAAGGCGGTCGCACGACACGATTCACGCGACAGGCGAGGAGAAACTCGCCTTCCAAGAAGAAGTAGATTTTGTCGGCTTCTAACTCTCTCGCCTTCCACCGCCCATGCGGAGCTAAATTGATGAACTCTTTTATTCTCGAAAAGAAGCTCCCAACTCTGTGGAAGGAGCCACCCCTCGGAGGACGCGGGCTCGCCTTCCACCGCCCATGCCAGCAGAGGAAGCGCAAGGGCGAGATGCTAGAGAACGTGGGGCCAGTCAGGGCGGCGCTCTCTACCACCTTCAGCTCCGGACCCTTCAGCGCGTCCGCCACTGATGATACCGCGCGGGTCGGGTTGGGAGGAGGACGAACGAGCATAAGCTGTTGCTCTTGGACCGTTTCTTTTCGCGCCGCAGCCCTGAGCCGCTGCTGGCGAGCCGTGGAGCGCAGGCCGGCATCGACAAGTGTGACTACCGGCGCGATATACGTGGTATACCAGCCCAGCGCACACAAGGGCGCAGACGTAGTATAATGCTGAAGAAGCACCCGCTCGCGGCCATCTCTGTGGCGTACAAGCGCGCCGTCGTGCGCGCCTGCGCCGAGTGGCTGCGCGAGATCGAGGGCCGCCTCGCGCAGCCGTGTGGCGCGCGGTGGGACCAGCAGCTCGCCGGCTGCGACGACCTGGCGACGGTGGCGCGGCTGGTGCTCAGCCTGCAGCGGCGGTCGTCGCTCAAGACGGCCGAGTCGGGTTGGCTCGAGGACCTCGCCACGCTGAAGCCTGAGGAGGCGGACAAGCGGGCTGTGCCAATCACGCTGGCCGTGAAGAGGCGGCTGACAGAGCTCTCCGAGGCCGTGCCGTACAGCGTCCCTCCCTCCTCGCTGCTCGGCGCGCGCGTGCTGCGCCAGCAAGGCAGCGCCGGCGCCCACCAGGGCGTGGTCCTCGAGTTTGAGCCGCTCGTCGGGTTCCGGGTGCGGTGCAGCCGAGATCTGGCCGAGGCTTTAGCCGAGATACGGGGCTCGGTGGCACGTCCCGCGTGCCTGTCCTCTCCCGCTCTCCTCCCATAGACTGCTGCTTCACGCGCCCACGAGCAGGTGCGTTACGACGACGGCGAGATCGAGGACTTGCCGCTGCGGGAGCTGCAGTCCATGCTGCTGAGAGACGGCATCCGCGCGCCCGCGCCCGCGGCGGGCGGCGGAGCGCTGCTGCCCGGCTACGAGGCCTACGGCGACGACGCGACCGTCGCCGACGTCCTCGCCCGACTCGACGCGCGGCGCAGACCGGCGGCGGGCGGGCCGGCGGCGGCGCAGGCGCAGGCGCAGGCGCAGGCGCAGCCGTCGGGGAGAGGCGCCACCGCCGCCGCACGGCCTGCGAAAGCCATGGCTAGCGCCGCCGCCGGCAGGGTAGCGGCCAGCGGTGTGGCGACGACCGCTCCCCCCTCGGCCTCTCTTCCCGCCGGCCAGGGCGGCGGCGGCGGCGGCGATGGTGGTCGGGCGGCGGCGTGGCGAGGCGGCACTGGCGGCGATGGCGGCGGGGCTGGTGCTGCCATCTCGGCCGGCAGCGGCGGTAGCAGCGGCGGTAGTGGTGGCGGAGGCGGAGGCGAAGGCGGTAGCAGAGCCGGCGTCGACGGAGATGCTGGCGGCGGCGGCGGCGGCGGCAGCGGAGGGGCGCTCCCCCCCGGGTGGGAGGTCGAGGGGGAGGGGAGCGGGCGAGTCTACTGCGCGCCGGACGGCATGACTCGCGTCCACTCGCTCTCGGAGGTGTGGGCACAGCCGAGATGCAGCCGAGATGCAGCCGAGATGCAGCCGAGATGCAGCCGAGATGCAGCCGAGATGCAGCCGAGATGCAGCCGAGATGCAGCCGAGATGCAGCCGAGATGCAGCCGAGATGCAGCCGAGATGCAGCCGAGATGCAGCCGAGATGCAGCCGAGATGCAGCCGAGATGCAGCCGAGATGCAGCCGAGATGCAGCCGAGATGCAGCCGAGATGCAGCCGAGATGCAGCCGAGATGCAGCCGAGATGCAGCCGAGATGCAGCCGAGATGCAGCCGAGATCTCGGCGGCGTTTCCCCCCGTCTCGGCTCGGCCGCGTCGCCGCCTCCGCTCCGCTGCCTCCGCGCCGCTGACGCGCCGTGGCCTTGGCGCGGCGTCAGGTGGCGCGCTGGCAGCGCTCGCAGATGAAGATTCTCGCGCAGTACGAGCGCGTGAGCGAGCGGAAGCGGGCACGGGAGGAGCGGCCGCCGAAGCCGGACTTTGGCGACTTGGGCGTGCGGCCTGCGCCTGCCCCCGCCTCGGAGGCGCCGCTCTCCTGGCTGCTCTCCTCCTCCTTCTCTCTCCCCCCTCCCACCCAGCCCTCCCTCCACCCTGTCCTCCCTCGCCGCCTCTCCTCCCCGCCCCTCTGCCCGCGAGTAGCCTTCTCTTCACGCCTCCTGCCGTGAACAGGCGTGGGTGGCCGTCGGGCCGGAGCCGAAGCCTTTGTCGGCGTCCGCGAGGCAGCAGCTGCCGGCGCCGGGCATGAGCGTCGAAGACGCGGCGGCCGCCGCCGCCGCCATGGCCGGCCGGGAGGCGTCCAAGGGGAAGCGGCTGCCACGCGAGCTGCGCAACCTGGCGATGCCCGACCGCGACTGGAACGTCGCCATCCCCTACTTCAACCTGGGCGCAAAGACGCGCGACCAGGAGTCGTTCGCGCAGGGGTCCGGCACGGACGGCGGCGCCTTGCCGCCGCACGGGCGATAGAGGGTCCGCGCCACCAGCGGGGAGAGCTGGAGCCAGGCGAGAGAGCGACGCAGCGAAGGGAAAAGGGGGGACCAGGCGAAGGCATCGCTCATAGCGCTCTGTGCGCGTGGCGGCGAACCTAACGTGTGTACCCCTCTCTGCTGGGAACCCGAACCCTGCTCTCAACAATAACAAGCTGCGTATCGCCAGGCCGCGTTTCGGCAGGGATGCGCCACCAACTGGCGACTCCCGCCATCTTCCCATCTCTCGTCGTCTCGCGGGTTTGCTGCTGCGCCGACCCGAGGAGTATGCGCGCGAAAGACCTCAAGGCAGAACTCGACTCGCGAGGTGTCGGCTGGCGCGGCGTGGCCTTCGAGAAGGAGGAGCTCTGCCGACTCGTGGAGGCGGCTCGGCTTGCGCCGCCACCACCGACCGCGCCGCCGCCGGCCGCTCCACCGCCGCCGGCCGCTCCACCGCCGCCTCCGGCCACCGCGGCATCGCCACCGGCGCCCGAGGCCACCACCCGCGACCCTGCGCCTCCGGCGAGCGGTGCAGTGAGCGACGAAAGGTCCGCCGTCGCGGGGATGCGGGTGCCTGCGATCAAGGCGGAGCTGGCGGCGCTCGGCGTGGACGCGTCGACGATGTTTGAGAAGGTGGACTTTGTCGAGGCGCTGCTCAAGGCTCGCTTGATGAAGAAGGCGGAGAGGCCGCCCCGGGGCGCGGCGAAGGATTTTGAGTACGGCGCGCAGTCGAGGCAGGGAGAGGATGGAGGGATGGAGGACGCCTTCAAGGCCGCCGGCTGGACGGGCGAGGAGGAGCGCGACCCGTACAACGTAGACACAGCCCGCTCACCCGGGCTGCGAAGAAACTTTGCGGACGTCGGTAGAGACGACTTTCGAAAGCCCTGGACTGGCGCGCGCTGAGAAAGGACTGGGAAAGGCTGTGGCCCCTCGCGAGCGTGCCGTGACGGAAGCTGTTCGTACGGAGAGACAGTGAGACAGAGTGCAACCCCGCCCCTACGTCTGACAACGCCGATTTTCCGTCAGAGAGAACGCCGTGTGTTTTGCGGGTTCAGCTTTTCCGCGCATTCTCACACACTCCGCCGCGTCTCCGACACTGCGCGGGTACGTACAACACACAATAAAAACGAAAAAAGGCACGTACGGTCCAGAGCAACCACTCCAGCTCTACATACGTATAGGTCGAGTCAGAGTACAGAGACCGGACCGCTCGCGGGGGGAGGTGTCGAGGGTGTGTGAGAGACGCAGCTCGCCAGTATGTGAGACTGAGAGACGAAACTTGACACGTGTGTGTGTGTGTGCGCGCGCGCGCGCGGGCTGCGGGGAGGGGCGGGCGGTGTCGACCAGTGACATGACCAGTGATCACGCGCGCGCCTCGCCCGCGACTCGCGCGTCACGCCTGCGCTCTCAGCAGCCAAATCTCAAGGCGAAGAGTTGTCCCCCTCGCCGCCGTGCTCTCCGTCCTCCCCTCCCCCTCGCTCCTCCTCGCCGTCCTGCTCCTTGCGTGCCCAGGTGGAGGCGAGGGCGGCGTCCGACGAGAGCAGCTCGCCGAGGAGGCCGGTCGCCTGGCAACAAGTCATATCATTCAGGATGGGACGCATAAGTGATCGTTGACGGCTCGTCATGCGAGGACAAGGCGAGCAACACCCCGGCCGTCAGGGAGGGGCAGGCGAGGGGCTGGGCGAGAGGTGAGAGGCGAGAGGCGAGGAGGGGCGAGAGGCGAGAGGCGCCTCCGGGTCGGCCGACACGGCGGCGTCCACGCGCGCAAGGCCCTCCTCAACGCGCTCCGCGGCCGCGGAGGCCTCGGCGGTGGCGCCGGCCGCGTCCATGCCCGCCAGTCGGCGGGCCTGCACCTTCACCTCCTCTTTCTGCCCCGTCAGCACCGCCCGAAGCGTCGAGATCTGCGCGCGGATGCCGGGCTCCGGCTCGCCACTCTCCGCCTCGAGCTGCGCCGCCATCGCCTCGAGCCGCGCGAGCAGCGCCTCGCCGCCGCCGCCGCCGCCGCCAGGGTGGACAGCTCTGCTCGCCAGCTCAGACAACCCGCCAGGAGGAGGCGACGCGAGGAGCGGGTCGTCGTCGTAGACCACTGCCGTGCGGCCGTTCGGCTCGTCGTCTGGCTCGATCTCGCCGTCGAAGTCGTCGGCGACGCCAATGTTCCCGAACTGGGCTTCGAGGGCCTCGATCGAGGGCACGCTCATCGGGCAGCAAAACGCAGAGAGCGAAAGCTGGCGAGTACGCCTGCATTCACAGCACAAGCCCTCGCCGGGGGCTCGAGCATGCGCAGCGAAAAGCATCCTTTTTCCAGACGGATCCCCCCTGTGAAAAAGTGAGGCGTGGTCTGTACTCGCCAGGAGCGAAAGCGGGCTCAGCAACTGGGCACAAAAGAAAGCGCGCGCGGCGCACTCTGTCAAAAGAAATCCGGCTTCACCATATCCGAAGCCCGCGCGGCCCGCTCGTCGAAAGTGGCCGCCATCACCGACAATAAGAAGCGCGGTTTCTTCATTGTACTGCCCGCCTCGGAGAGCCCGGCGGGGCAGAGCCCGGTACACGAGCCCGGGCACAGCTTACACACACACATGTCCTACAGCCGCCTCACTGGCCTCGGCGCTATCGCGCTGGCCGCCATTTATTGCCTGCGGAGGCGCCTCATCGAGCGCAACGCCCGTGCGCGCGCCGCCCGTGCCTTCGCCGCGCTCGGTGGCGGCCCTGCCCGCCTCTCCTCCTGGGTCGACAAGCGGGTGGAGTACGCGACGGCGGAGGCCGACCCACGGCGCGCCTTCTTCGACGCCCACGGCTTCTTCGTCGCGCGCTCCTTCTGCGCCGCCAGCGAGTGCCAGGCGCTCATCGCTCGGATGGCGGGTCTGGTCGAGCAGTGGGACCCCGAGGCGACCAACCCTCCTGTGCCCGCTCCATCCGCCAGCCTCGACGCACAGACACCGCAGTGACGGTGCACAGAGCTCGCCGTATCCCACCGCGCTCAGGTGGACAACGCTGCGGTGTTCCGGACGGATGCAAAGCAGGAGAAGGCGCAAGGCAGCTCGGACTACTTTCTCGACTCGGCCGACCGCATCCACTTCTTCACCGAGGTTGGCGCCGCCGCCGCCGACGGCGTCGGCTTGCGGCCGTCCTACCGCTCGCGCAAGGCGGAGGCGCTCAACAAGGTCGGCCATGCACTGCACTTGCGCGATGCTGTCTTCCGCGGCTACTCCAACTCGGCCAAGCTGCGCGAGCTGGTCGGCGCGCTTGGCTGGGTGAGCCCGGTGGTGCCGCAATCGATGTACATCTTCAAGCAGGCGGGGATCGGAGGCGAGGTGACCAGCCACCAGGACTCCACCTTCCTCTTCACGACGCCGCGCCAGACCTGCCTCGGCCTCTGGCTCGCGCTCGAGGACGCGACCCTCACAAACGGCTGCCTCTGGGTGCGGCCAGGCTCGCACCACGAGCCCGTGCGGCGCGCCTTTGTGCGGCAGCCGCAGCCGCCCGCGGCGGGCGGAGCGGCGGGCGGTGCGGCGACGACGGCGATGGGCTTCGAGCAGCAGCCGGAGGCGGAGCCGGTGGCGTGGGAGGGGGCTCTCCCGCGCAGTGCCGCGCCAGGCGGGCTGCTCGGTGGCTTGCTCGCTGCGCTGCGGCGGCTCGCGCTCGGCTCGCGCTTCGACGACCTTTTCGCCGCCGGCTTTGTGCCGGTGGAGTGCCGCGCGGGTGACCTCGTCTGCTTCCCGGGCACACTCGACCACCTCAGCCTTGCAAACAGTACGGGCAAGTCGAGGCACACCTTCCAGCTGCACCTGGTCGAGGGGCCCGCCGCCGGCGTCGAGTGGTCGCCGCGCAACTGGCTGCAGTACCCCACGGGCGGGCCGCCCTTCCACGCGCTCGGCAACCTGGCCCCCCTCGCGCCGCTCCAAAAGGCGTGAAGCCCGTTATTGCAAAGCGCGCGGGGCTCCTACTCGCAACGAGCACTGGGTGAGGTTGCTATGGGTGAGGTTAGCATGCAGAAGCACGGCATGATGGAGCGCGATGCGGCAGAGCGGGCCCTCCTCGAGAAGTGGTTAGACTCCGCTAAGTCGGCGGAGGCGTCGATCGACGAATCCGCTTGAGCACGAGAGCGGAACGAGGGCTATCGTCCGCGGGCTGTCGTCCGCTCGTCTCCCGGGCATGAGCGCGCATACTTTTTCAGTGTATTTTTAGCTTACTGGGAGAAAAGAGAGAGGGGGTTGTGTTCTCTAGGCCCCTAAGGGCCCTACGCGCGGCGTGAGAGCTCGAGCTCTCTCTCAGTGTATGTACTTTTAGCTTACTGGGAGAAAAAAGAGAGAGGGGGTTGTGTTCTCTAGGCCCCTAAGGGCCCTACGCGCGGCGTGAGAGCTCGAGCTCTCTCTCAGTGTATGTAGCTCTTACGTACATTCCCGTAGGAGGACTCTGCTTTGGGCACGCAGTCTCTCTCTTTCTCTTTGGTACCAGGTTTTCTTCTTTTTTGTACATGAATATCCCGCCAAGAGTCGATTGATGCTGTGCTCCGTCTGCTCCTCCGTCATTCGAGATCGGCTTGTGCTCGATCCGTCCCTCCCCGTCTGCTGCTCTTCGTGTGCCGTCAAGGCTTGTGTCTCGTGTCCTCCCGGCGCAAAGCGCGTGCCGTACAAGAACTCCGCGGGCCACCACTGCATCACGCTCCTGAACTCCACCACGAGCACGGTTACTCTTCCTTCTTTCTAGACTCCATTGCCTTTAAGGAGGCTGCTCTAGCCCGATGCCGATCATCCGGCTCGCTGGGTGCGCTTCTTAGCTCCCCGGCCCTGGATGTGAGTGAGGTTAATGACTGCACTCCAAGTGCTCCAAGTGCTCTCGCGCGTCTCAGAGATGTGGCCGTGTCTTTTGATTCGGGCGCCGCCCCTTCGTCTCTTGCTATCCCCTCGCCGTCTGCTTCGTGCTTAGTGTCGTGAGAGAGCCTCGGTAAGTAAAATTCTTTCTCCCATGCAATCGTCGTCGGTCGTTGGCCGGTCGTCCGTTGCCCCTCGTGAAAGCGCTGACAACCGCGACGTTCCTCTCTCGGACTCGATCCGCGGCGCGCCGCGAAAACTGCCGACGATGGAGACCGAAAAGCAGGTCCGCTCCGCCTTCGCCCGCCCAGTTGTGATGGCTGCTGGCCAACCCGATCCCTTCGAACCGCAGGAGTCCATGTGCGGGAGCTCAATGTCCCACGACATAGGTGACCGGCCCCATGAGAGCCCTTTTTCCAGCCGTCAGCAACCCCCGCCTTGCCGTTGTCCGCAGCGTTTTTCTGCCACCTCGTGAGCACGGTCCTTTCTCTCTTCGGGATATTTCAATTCTCGACGTTGTCGTACGTCTCGGACCCGAACAGACAAGAAAAAGAGATCATGCAGAAGGTGTGCATGTTCCTCTTCTTTCTCTCTCCGGTGCTCGCATTGGTCGTCTTCTGCAACAGGAGAAGCCCGACGACCCTCTCCAAGGCTGCAACTGCCCTCGCGTTTGTGTTCCTCGGCGCGATTGTCGTTTACACCGTCGCTCGCGTTGGCCCGTACAACATATGGTGGGGTGGCTACTGCTACGTCCTGCACGTAAACGACAATCGCTGTTACAACTTTGATCGCTGCGGGTCAACTACTTGCTGAGGAAGCCGGAGACGGCGCTGTTCGCAGCGGCCAGCTCTGGGTGGCTGTCCCTTTCTCGGGAGCAGGCGGACATCGCTTCCAGGGGGGGGTCCCCACCCCCCCCTAGCATGTGGTGAAGTCTCTGGGGGGGTCGGGACCCCCCCCCTAGCATGTGGTGAAGCCTGGGGGGGGGCGGGGCCCCTCCCTAGTTGTCTGGTTGGCACATTAGAAAATAGGTCGAGGGCGATTTGGGCCCCT
>NW_005202428.1:1381274-1479498 GCF_000372725.1 Emiliania huxleyi CCMP1516 | reverse complement strand
CCCCCCCCCCCTCAATCTTTTGGGAAATTTTTAGGGGGGGTGGGGCCCCCCCCCCTATGAATTGGGAAAACAGGGGGGGGGGCGGGCCCCCCCCCTATGTGGGGGGGGGGCCCCCCCCCAAGCTTTTGGGAAGGCCCCCCCCCCCCCCCCCCCGGGAAGCTCCCCACTCACCACCACCACCACCACTTCACCACCACCACACACACAGGCACGCCACCCCGCACCCCAGGATCCCCTGTCGCTGTTGTTTTGTGTGTCACCGTGTGTATCATTCAAGAGGGAAATTCGCGACCGAGATGAAAAAAGAAAATGATATGCGAACCCACATAAACACAGAGTACAATGCGGCGGTCTCACACACGTATATACTTCATTATGAATCTTCATTATGAATGCGGAACGAACTCCACCAAAACATGACATGTGAAGGACCCCTCCCCCAGCAAGCAGCATGTGGTGACACCACGAGTCTCTGGGGGGGGCGGGACCCCCCCCCTAGCATGTGGTGAAGGTGCTGGGGGGGGCGGGCCCCCCCCCCTAGCATGTCTGCATGTCGTGGTGAAGCCTCTGGGGGGGGTCGGACACCCCCCCGCCCCCCCCTAGCTGGTGTGGGCAGAAGCCCCCCCTGGAAGCGATGTCCGCCTGCTCCGGTGAGAGGACCTGAGTTTTGCAGGGACGGGTATGATCAGAATGGCTGGAATGCGTTCTAAAAACGTGTTCAGAACACACCGGCCCGGCGCTTGCGCCGATATAACAGCCTCACCGGAGGGGAGTGGCCACACTACCAGCGCTGTGACGGAGGCACAGACTAAGGTTGAGGTAAGTGGTAAACGTCACAAAGTAGCCACAAGACCCCCATCCCCTCGCCCCCCTCTCGATCGAGAACGCAAAGCAACACCGGCGCTCTAATCGGCGGAGCTCTGCCCGAGCCAGCTGGCGGTGTGCTCGCCCCTCTCCAGCCTCTGTACCCCAACCTCTGTCCATGTGGGACATGGCGAGGCAAGCGCTCACCCAGCCATGAAGTAATTGGGGCGACTTGGAGCGTAATGGTGGTCAGAGCCCTCGCATTTCTTCCAGTTTGGAAGGAACCAGCCGACAGCTGACGTCACAATGTCCTCTTCGCACGGCGGGCGCCGAGGCGGGGGAGGCGAGGCCGGCTGCAGAGGGGGAAAGGGAGGCAGGGGGGGCTTGAAGTCGATCTTGGGGCAGCCCGTCCCGACAGACGGCCAGTTACATTGACCCCAAAATTTGTGATCCCAGCTTTCTTCCCACGCCTCTCTCGCCGCTCTGCGTAACTCCGCCAGCCTTCTCTCGGCATATTTTGGCCCCTCGAGTTTATCGAGCTCTCCTCGCGCAAGGACCACATTTCTGACTCCCACTCCGATCATTTGCCTCCAAGTCATGTCGAAATGTCGTTGCTCAGGTCCACTCTCGTTTCGAGCACTTGTACCTCCAACGGTCGGTGTTGGCACTGGGGTTCCCTTCGGGTATATCGTGCGCGCCAGTCCCGTGCCCAGTTTGTAACGCCAATTCTTTTCTTGTCACTTGTGTGCCGGTGTGTGAGAGATTTTTAGCAATACCAAACAATAATCACACTGTTGTTTGTTTTGTTGTGTGTGTGCCAGTCCGCGCCAGTCTGAGAGAGAGATTTTATTATCTTCTCTCTTCCAGTCTGTCTGCGCCCTTGTCGTGCGTGTGCAGCAAGAGAGGCTTCATGTGAAGATTCTTTTCTTGGTGTACCTGTGTTAGTGCCAGTGCGCGCCAGTCCCGTGCCTAGTGTCGTGCCAGCGCGTCAGATGCGGAAATAAAATTCTTTTCTGTGGGAACTTCCACCAGCTTCCCGCGGGAGCCCGACTTGCGGCGGCGGCGGCGGCTTTGGGCCCTCGGCAACATTGCCCTGGCGCAGCGCTCGGCTGCCCTTGGGCACTGCAGCCCTTCCCACCTCCCATCGCACGCAGCCAGATATGTCCAACCACCTCACCGGCGAGGTGCACCTGCACAAGGGCCCGCCGTTTGTGCACGTCAAGCAGAATTCCACTCCCGGCAGCCGCGCTGAGTCCTCCTGTGAGTCTGGCGATGAGTCCGGCGACTCTCCGCCGAGACTTTCTCGGGACCCCACGCACCTCAACCTGCGTGCGCTGGACGGGACGCCTCTCCGGAGGCGCCGCAAGCCCGAGGCCGAGGCCGCCGCACCGCAGGCCAAATCAGGCACAGCCGACGCAGCGCCTTGGGTGCTGGTAGACGCCAGTGCCGTTGCCGCCGACCGAGCGCTGCCGCACATCCTGAGCTCGTACCGCCCCGAGGGCTGCACGTCAGTGCTGCGCGCCCTCTTCACCCTCCACAACCAGAGCCTCAACATCTACACGCACCTACTCGGCCTCCCGTACGTCGCCTCCTTTGTCATCGCTCCGCCGCCCTCCTCCGCCGCCGCCGGGCCCTTCGTGGCTGCCCTGCGCGCGCACGCCGCCGTCGCTCTCCTCGTCGGCGTGGCCTCGGTCGCCTACCACGCCGGAGAGGCGGCTCCGCTCCGCGCGCGGCAGCTGCTCCTAGATGCTGAAGACGGAGGTACTGGACCTCTGTGTTCCGACGGGCGGGGCGCTCGAGAGACGACTCGACTTCCGCTCGAGACTTCCGCTGTATTCCGCTGTAATGACAGCCCGCGTATTCGCGCAATTCCTGGATGCACGGGAGCCCTATTCAGGACCTGACTCTGGTGTCTTCATGCGGCAGGCAGCTGCTTCTTGCGATTGACCAAGGGTGCGCCTTTCTCTCTTGCGCTGCGCACGCTGCACTCATCGCATTCTTCGAGCTCCACGCCGCCGGGAGGCCCCTCCTCGCCCGCCGCCTCCTTATCGCCCTCGCCGCCGCCGCCCTCGCCGGCTTTTGGAGCTTTGTGAGCGGCGTGCTTCAACTCGCGCCTGAGGCGGGACCGTCACGAAACTTCTTTCAAGCCGCTTGGAACTTCCCCATAGGCGCGCTCAACTCGCGCCCAAAGGCGGTCGTGGCCGGCGTCATGGGTCTGCCGCTCGTGATCGGCCTCGCCGGCCTCGCCGCCGCCTCGCCGACGCCGACCGCGCCTGCCCTCGCCGTTTGGGCTGCCCTCTTTGCCGTCACGGTCGCGATATGGGTCCTGCAGATCCCGGAGCGGTGGTTTGCCCCAGGCACGCTCGATTTGGTGGCCAACTCGCACAATTGGATGCACGTCCTCGTGATTGTGGTCTTTGCCAAGTTGCAGCGGATCTACACTGACCGTCTCTCCGGGGACGAGCACCCGTGAGGCTCCGCGCCTTGGCGCGAGCTTCCATCTTTGTTTCGGTGACGCAGAACGAGCGAGTAACGGGTCACTGTTCTTCGCTTGTCCCCTTGTGTGTGTTAGCGCGAAAGTTCAGTTTCCATCGACAAAATATCGCCGCCGCGGGGTCTCGTGTGTGGCTCGGTCTTACTCATATATCGTACTGCTCTATCTCCTGTTTTGCTGGTTGACGTTTTTGGCGTCCGGGCTAGGGGGCCAACAGCAACACCCCCGGCCCCCGCCCGACGCGCGCTCGCACAACGCGGACATCGGACTCGCACCGCGCAAAAGCCGGAACGCAACTACGTGCCAAGGCCATGGTCAACCCGACTCGCACCTCATCTCCACCCACCCTGCATGCCTCCGCCACCCATGCTGCCTCCGCCACCCATCCAGCCGCCACCCATACTGCCACCGCAGCCGCCCCCGCCCCCGCCCGGGAAGCACCCACCTGGCCCTCCTCCGCAGCAGCCCGGCCCGCCGCAGCAGCCCGGCCCGCCCATTCCAAGCCCGCCCATTCCGGGGCCGCACATTCCGGGGCCGGTCATCCCGCCACATCCGCCCCCGTAGCACTGCCCCATCGCGCCCATCGCGCCCATGTTCCCCATGCCGCCTCCGGCTCCGGCCGCACTGCCCATGCCCATGCCGCAGCCGCCTGACGGAGGGAGAGAACCGTCAGGACAAGAGGAGCTGCTGTCACTGTCTGTCCTCTCTAGGCGGGGGGGTGGAGAGGGGGGGTTCACCCATCTCGCCGCCGCCTCCCAAGCCGCTGCTGCCCATGCCGCCGCCGCCGCCGAACGTCGGCTCGAACGCGCTCCCCAACTGCATGAGCAGCGACTGCTGCGACGCGGTGCCGCCCCCACCCTCGTGCGGCGCCTCGTATGGCCGCGAGCCTGCGCCTCCGCCGCCGCAGCCTCCACCGCCACCAAGGACGCCGCCGCCGCCTCCTCCGTGGCTCTGCGCCAGGCCCTGGCTCTTTGCCACCCTCATCAGAGCGCCGCGCACCTACACGAGACGAGCCGCACACAGGGTGGGCGGGTGGGCCGCCACACCGGGTCCTCTCTCCGGGCAACTTGGCGGGGAGGCGGCGAGGGTGAGGGGGGCGGCGGAGGCGGCGAGGGTGGTGGGCTGGGCGGGGGTGGGCTTGGAGGCGGGGGCGAGGGCGGAAGCGGCGAGGGCGGAAGCGGCGAGGGCGGAGGCGGCGAGGGTGAGGCGGTGACGGCGGCGGCGGGCTCGGTGGCGGCGGGGACGGAGGTGGCGCGCCGCATCGAGATCCACTTTGCCCGACGGCGGCGGCGGCGGTGGCGGCGGTGGCGGCGCCCGGGGCTGTCGCCCTGCGGACCACTGGGCGCTGCCGCCGCAACCTCCACCGCCGCACTGGCCGCCATACGCTCCTCCACCGCCACCACCACCACCGCCGCCACCATAGCTGCCGCCGCCACCATAGCTGCCGCCGCCGCCACCATAGCTGCCGCCGCCGCCACCATAGCCGCCGCTGCCGCCGCCATAGCCGCCGCCATCGCCACCAAAGCTGCCACCGCCGCCGCCACCGCCACAATAGTTGCCACAGCTGCCGCGGCGGCCGCTGCCGCCGCCACGGCCGCTGCCGCCGCCACGGCCGCTGCCATAGCCGCCAGCAAAGCTGCCGCCGCCTCCTCCTCCTTCGCCACCGCCACAGCCGTAGTAGTCGCCGCCCCGCGGGCTCATGGGCACGCGAGTCCCGTACCTAGAGTTGGAGCACGGCGAGTTGAGGGCGTGAGTACGGTCTCGTGCAGTGTATTGTGCGGTGTTGCAGTGTATTGTACTCGGAGCAGCGCGTGTGCACGCGGCTGCGAACACAGCGGACACGGCGGAAGGGTAGCAGAGTGCCACACCCTCAAGAGTGCGCGTCTTCTCGAGTGCGTGTCGGAATACAGGGATCTGTCCTCCCGCATCTCGGATCTGTTCGCCCGTGTGTTGTGCCGCGCCTCCCGTCGAACCCGTCAGCATGCCGCGGCGGAAGCGGCGCTCCTCCTCGACCCGGCTGCTGCGGCTGCTGCGGCTGCTGCGGCTGCTGCGGCGGCGGCGGCGGCGGGTGAAGTGGCGGGGCGGGAAGAGGCGCCTTCTTGCGGATGCGGTAGGATGGTACTTGCGCGCCTCCCGGCCCTCCTGCACTCACGCTCCCTTCCTCGCCGGGCCGCTCGGGCTTGGCCTCGCCGGGCCGCTCGGGCTTGGCCGGAGCGCCGGCGGCGGACGCGTTGGCGGCGGGCGCGGCAGCGCGCCGCGTCGCCGCGCCCACTGCAGAAGCGCCTCCGCCTCGTGGACGGTCGTCGAGGCTCTCGTCCTCCTCCTCCTCCTCCTCGTCCTCGTCGTCGTCCTCCTTCTCCTCCACCCTGTCGCCCCCCCCCAACCGCCCGCCCTGTGCAGGGCTGCGCGCGTGGGCGGCAGCGCCCTGGCCCGCCTCGTTGGCCTCGTTGGCCTGCGCCGAGAGTGCGCGCTGGAGTCACGGCGCTGCAGCATCGCGTGAGTACACGGAGTACGAGCACAGCGGAGCACGTACGTGTGAGTGCCAGCCTCCGTACGCCCCGCATCTAGGCTCGCGCGCCGCTACGACCGCCGCCATTCGCTGCCGCCGAGCCAGCGTCGCTGCTGACACCGCCGCAGCGGCGGCGGGCCCTCCTCCCGCGGGGCCCTTGCCGAGGGGTCCGGCGCGGGCCTTGCCTACGGCAGGAGCACACCGCAGTCGAGGAGTGGACTAGGGCGGCGTCTTCTTCGTCGCTCCTTCGTCGCCCTCGGTGCGTGCAAGGGGCGTCTGTGTGCACAAAGACTTGCGGTGTGTGAGGGACGAGGGCGTGAAGCACCCGAGCGCTACTTTGGGATACAAGGACCCGTGTTCAGCATGATGAGCGCATACTCCAACTAGAATCACGCGACGTGCATATTGAGTACTCTCGCTGCGAATACCAAAGTCAACACCGTGGACTCCAGTTGAACGCAGCTGAATACGTGTCTGCCCCCTCTCGAGTGCCAGCCGGAAGACAGGGATGCGTATTCCGCATCTAGGGCCTCGCCGCCGAGAGCGGTGAGCCCCGCCGCCGGCGGCGGCGCCCCCCCCGAGGGAGAGGCGGGGAGCGGCACCCCCAGCCGCTCCCTCTTTTGCTCCACCTTTGCAGGCTTGGCTACGGGGCGGCCCTACGCCCGGAACACACAAAAGTGAGGTCGTGAGCAGGAAGCTTGCTGCGTCTCCGGATCGCGTGATCTAACGGGCTGCGAGTGCAGTGCATTCCGCTGAATGCGGCTGCTTACGGATGAGCACGGGGCCGCCTCTCGGATCGCCGACCTGTGTTGAAGCAGCCGACGCGCCGCCTCTGGCCAGGCCCTTGGCAGCCGGCGCCTGCGCGGAGGAGGCGCCTCCCTGCGGCCGCTTGCGCGGCGGGAGCGAGGCGTGCGTCGCCTCCTTCCTGCCGCGCTTGGAGGGCGGCGCCTCCTCCTCCTCCTCCTCCTCCGTCTCGTCGTCCGTCGTCTCAGCTATGCGCCGCTTCGCTGCTGACTCGGCGCGCGCCCGGGCGTCGTCGGCGGACCACGAGCTAGCGGGCCTCTGGCTGGCACCCTTGACCAGCCGCCCGCGACGTTCGCTGCCACTTTTCGCTGCCGCTTTTGCTCCCCGCGCCGCCGCCGCCGCCGCCGCCGCCGCCGCGCGCTTCTCCTCATCAGCCGCGCGCTGCGCGGCGTCGCGCTCGCGCCACTCGGCGATGAGGTCGTCCGACACGTTCTCGACCGGCTCCCACGTGTTCTCTTCCGAGGCGTAGCCCTCCCACTTGATCAGATACTCGATGCCTCCAGACCGGCCCCTCCGCCGGCCGCGCACCTGCTCCACCCGGAAGGCGCCGTCCCCCAGGTAGTTTTCGTCTTCGCCCGCGCGCTCGTCCCAGTACGTGACCTCGTTCTCGCTCTCTCCCTCGCTCTCGTCGTCGGCCATCGCAACTCACAATGGCAAGTTGCTCCACGCGCGTGCTGGGGCAAGAAGAGCTAATTCTTTTTCGGACGCTTGGGCAGTTTGTCTGGGGCGCGTGTTTTATTAGTGCATCGATGGTCACACCCAAGGTGCGGGCGCGGGGTGCGGTGCAGTGTGTGTGTGACTGCGGCAAGGGCAGGCTTCGCAAACACACAAAAAAGAACAGGAACTCTCGCGGCGCGCTGGCACTATTAAAGGAGCAAATAAACTGCTCGGACGCGGCTTCGCCGAGGCGCCCGCCGAGCGAAGCACAGAACACCAGCGCCGGCCCCCCGTTTCGCGGCATTGCCATGCGCGAGGAGCACGGCTCACCGTCCCCGCGAGAGAGAGCAGAACCGGGCGTGCGTGCGCACCTCACTGTGCGTATGCACGCGCTGCGGCTGGCCTCTGCACCACCGGCCTCGGCGAGCATGGCGCTCCGCCTCACGCTATCCGGTCAGCTTGGCTCGACGCCGCCAGCGGTAGCTGGCGGCAGCGGTTTCGTCTTCGACGGACTCGTAGAGACGTCGATGGATTCACTACACGTGGAGCTCCTTTCTGACGGCATCGCCGCATACGCCGCCTCTCTGCCGCTCAACACCCTGCTGCCTGGACGCCGTTGGTGGTGCGGCCTTGACCCGCTGTCTTCAAAGGCGGCGGCGGGCCCTGCGCTCGTCGCAGCTTTGCAGATGAGCTTCGACTGGGACCCTCACCCTGTTTCACGGATGGTTGGCGTTATGGCGTCAACGGGGTTCTGCGACGGAGCTGCGGCCAGGGAGGTTGACGCCGGCGTGACTGCGCAATCTCCGCCGCTGGCCGCCGCCGGCGCGGTTGCGCGCCCCCCGCCACTGGACGCCAGCCGCTTCGCAGAGTCAGCCGGGGACAGGCCGCCGAGCGTAACGTCTCGCTCGGCAGAGCACGACGCGCTGAGCTTTGAGCGCTTCTGCGAGCTGGAGCGGCGGCGAGACGCCTCTGCACTCACGGAGGAGGACCTGCGGGAACGCTTCGACGCTTTTGGCGCGGAAAACGGCGCGCCGCTTAGCTTTCAGGACTACGTGATGTCGTACAAGAGATGACGCCCAGTCAGTCTCGTCTGTTCCTTCCCGGGGTGGGGTGCGGGTTTTACTTCGATTCGACGGCAACACGTCGGTCCAGCTGTGAGAGGCACAAGCGCCAGAGGAGGGCGCGACTTTCCCGCTACGTTCCTTCGTGAGAGCGGAAGCGCGCGGAAATTCTCCTTTGCGGAAACAGTAGGGGGAGGGCTCTCTGGCTTCGAGGTTTTTCAGTTGTTTTTTGCGCTGCTCACTCCGCACTATATACAGAACAGACTTTACACTCTGACGAGTGGAGAGAGAGCGCGTACACACCACACACACAAACACTACTCCCCAACACGCGGCTAGCCAGGCCTGCCTGCTACACGATGGCGACGTTCTCAGGGTTCTGTCTGCGTGCTTTTGCTGCCTCCCGCTTGGAGTCGGCAGTAAAGCAAGTGTGGGTGGAAGCGGGGGCGACAGGGAGAGGGCTCGAGAGGGCGGCGGCGGAGGCAGGGGGAGGGGGGTCGGCGATGCCGAGGTGTGTGCCCATGTTTGTGCGTGGGGGGCGTTGCACGCCGCGGATCAGGCCGGGCGGCGGGGAGGAATCGGACGGCGACGGCGGCGGCAGGGACAGGGGCAGTGGCGGTGACCCAGGGATGGTGGCGACCGCCGCGAGCGGGATGCAGCCGGCGAGGCGAGGTGACAGGTGGGCGCGACCGTTGCGCGCTGCTCGAGTGCGCACGACAAAGCAGCTCTGCAGCCATGGTGACCTGCGTGCGCGGGGACGGCAAGGGTCGCGCCGCAGCCCGTGCTCACCGGGGGCTCAGTCTCGATGGGGAGTGGGGGGGGGGGGGGGGGGGAAAACATACCGGCGATGCGAGACGACACTTTGACAGTTGGAGCCGCCCGCGGCTTGCAGAGCGTTTGAAAGTTGTGTCGGGCCGCTACGTGCGCATGTCGGTTGTCGCGGGCGACGCCCGTCCGCAGCTGACACGTCGTTTTAGGTTTGTTGTTGGCAAATCAAGACACAGAGCTCACACAGAATCACAGTGGGAGGAAAGCGTCGTGGTGACGATGATGGCGAGGAGCATCACGGTGGAGAGGAGCGTCCCGGGCCTGCCTGGGCTCGCTCGAGTTTCCGGTCTGGGCAAAGAAAGAAAAGAAAGAAAGAAAACGGACAAGGGATGGGAGGACGGCACGCCGCCACCGCACAGGGATTTTAAGGAGAGGGGTGTGATGCGCTAGCCGTCGCCCACCCTTGGGCGTCCGCCTCTTCCTATCTCCCTTCGCAGTCTCTCGCCGATTCTCGCCGCGACCTTCGTGCCACCTCGCGGTCGCCCCCTTCTCGTCGTGCTCTCCCTTGTCGCTTCTTCCTCTGTCGCGTCGCTCTCCCCTGTCTCGTTCTGCGACGCCGCCGCCGCCTGCCGGTCCCTTGTTCTCGCGGCTTCTTTCGCCTTTCGGCGCAACTCCGTCCTCCTCGCGGCGTATCCTGGCCCCTCGAGTCTATCGAGCTCTCCTCGCGCAAGGACAAGTCTTCTGACGCCCACTGCGATCATTTGCCACCCAGTCATGTCGTTGCTCAGGTCCACTCTCTCTTCGAACACTTGTGCCTTCACGGATGATGCTGGCGCTGGGGTCCCCTTCGGGTGCATCGTGACAGCTGACGACGGGATCTCCACTGGTTCATCCTCCTCTGAGTCGTCTTCCCCGGCTTCCTTCCGCTCGGCTCTACGTTCGGTACGTTCGGTGTGGCTCACCTTCCATGCCGTGAACAGTCGCTTTATCCACCCTATATTCTTCTCTCGTTCCTCTGCTCGTGCCTGGGTCGTGTCGTTGTTTCGCCCAGGTCTGTATACGCAAAATCTTGCCCTTCGGAATTCTTCTTCGCATCGGACGAGTAGGGTTGCAGGCCGACGCGGAGGAGCCAGCAGGGTCCTCGCGGCAGGAAGGCACGCGGGTGAAGGTCGGAGTTTCCGAGGAGCCGCGGGCCTCCACGCCTAGGCTAGGCATTCTCGCGGCTGGTTCACTCCCGGGCTGAAACTCTAGGCTGAGTCTCTAGGACGCGGGCAGATTAGATCTCCTGAGACTCTTAGCCGACGCGGGGAGGTACTGCTCCGCCTGGTACGTCGAGGTCACCTCGACGCGGTAGACGCTAAAAGTACGTACACTGAGAATACACTGGAAAAACGTAAAAGGCATTTCAAAACATGCAAAAACGAATCAATGATAATCAATGAGAATTAATGAGATTCAATTCGACGACTACCGACCGGGCCCGTCGGCGCAGGCGCCCCAATGGACCTCAGCACTCAGTCGGACCCCTCATTCAGCTCGGACGAGGAGGAGGCGGGCGCGTCGGTGGAGAACCCGAGCGCCTCGCCCGCCTCCGGGTCGAGCGACAAGAAGCGGAAGCGGTCCGGCAAGAGCCGGAGGCGGAGGAACCAGCGGGGCGGCTTCACGACGCTCTTCCACAGGGGCGCCACAGGCTGCTCCGCAGCTGCACGGCAACCTGAGCCGCCGATCATATTCTTTCACGCGCGCCGTTGTGGCCCCGGGCGGTGTGCTCGTGAATGAGGACGGGTTCGTGCTGCAGCCGGCGCAGCAAACCGGATTCTTTACCCTCTATGAGCTGACACAGCTCACGTATGACGAGGTGTGTTCAATCTCTAGCCACGAAATGTCCTCTTCGCTGGCGCAAGCGTGTCGCGTCGTCTGCCGCGCCCTGCCGCTGCGGCTCCACCGCCGCACCATGGCGGCGGCTCCGCCGAGCCTCGATGATATAGTCACGCGGCTCGCCGACCCGCGCAGTCGGCCGTGTCCAGTCTCGCACCACGAGCTGCTGCCTGCTGCTGGCGACGCCCCGCCGTTTGTGCTCTCCAACGTGCAGCTGACAGCACAGTTGCTCCGGTTTGCGAGCGGTTTGCGATCGCCGCAGACGCTCAATCGCACGAGGCCGCGCCCGATGGTGCATCACGAGCGCAAGAAGACCAAGTTTCGGCTGGTGGAGCGCATGCAGATGATGTACGAGGGGCCGTCGTCCTCGACCTTCCGATGGCACCTGCTGCACGCGGTTGCGCCGTTACCCACGCTGCGCGCCGCCATGCACGAAGCTGTGCTCGAGCACGCGGCCGGCGCTGCCGGTTGCGAGGGGGTGGATGACGAGGCGGAGCCGGCGAGGCCCCTCTCTCGTAGCGGCGGCGCTGCAAGCATCGAGGCGCTCCTCGCCGCTTACCCCGCGGCGCTTCAGGCGCAGGGGGGTGCGATGAAGGTCGTGGCAGCGGCCGCGGCCGCGGCGGCAGCAGCGGAGGCGGAGGCGGAGGCGGAAGCGGGGGCACGCTTGCCGCCGACCTCGCCTCGCGCCGCCGAGACGAGCTGGACGTGCAGCAGCTGTGGCACGGTCAATGCGCCCGGCGTCGAGGCCTGCGGCGGTCCGGGCTGTCGCGAGTACCGGTGCGGCCGGTGCGGTCGGCTCGGCCACGCTTCGATCTTTTGCGACCGCGGTGGCGGCGCGATGAGGCGGCGCGTGCCGGCGGCGCCCGCGCTCTCGCTGCCGCCTTTCTCAGGCCCCATCATGGGCGCGCTCGGCTGGGCGGAGGACGTGTGTGACGTCTTTGTCAAGGGTGCGAACTCACATTGGCTCTCGGCTCGTCGAGCCAGCCTCGCAGTGGAGGTGCTGCTCGCGCTAGGGCGCGACGGCAGGGTCCCTTGACGGAGTGCTACTAAGATTAAACGAAGACAACGCCTCACTTGATGTGATTGAAGCGCAGAAAAAAGAATTTCATTTTCAACGGGTGCGACGGTGTATCGGATATGCAACGGTGGCATAAAGTGAATGATACACCGTCGCAACGGGAATACGGGGGAAATAAATGATTGTGCCCGCGCGTAACGACCCTGGTAACGACCATACCTCACGAACGTGTGTGTCTACTGTGCCTCCCGCCGGTCCACCGCCATGATGCGGTCGACATCAAGCGAGACGACGGCCGCGATGAAGGCGGACGTCCTCCTCATGGAGAAGCGGCTAGTCGCGCTCCGTGAGCGAATGGCCTCTGCACGGCACCCTCAAAACCCTGTATCTGCCTCTCCCTGCGCTTCAAACCCCACGCTGACCCATCCCACGAAACTTCTGTCTCGCAGGTCGCGCAGCGAGGCTGCGAGGAGCTGCAATCCGACCGGGGCAACCTGGGCAAGTGCACGGACTGACCGACCGCTCAACTCCAAGGCATATGCCTCGGCCGTGCTCGCGGCCGGGCCGAGCGGACACGAACGAGAGGATTCCTCGTCAGGAGCCCCGCCAGCACGCGCGTGGGACCTTCAAACCGCTGCCGATGGCGGCGCCGGCGGCAGGCCGCAGACCCTCGTCGTCGAGGGGGCCCTCGGCTCATCAACCCTGACTCTTGAAGGTGAGGACGGTCGCGATGGCGTGAACCAGAATCGTACCCCAAGCGAGGCTTTGTACTCTTGGAATCCCGGGTCGGCCATTGTTTCCGATTGCGTCGATGACACGCGCGATGAGCTGCTTGCTCCGCCCGACCCCGGGAGGGGTGGTTCCAGTTCGCGTGCGTCCGCTGCAGCTCGCACTCTTGCAAACAGAGCCGAGGCTGGGGGCGGTGGCGGAGCGCTCCTCGAGGGCTCCTACGATGAGGCAGCTGCGGCGGCGTCCTTTCAAGCTGCCGTCGCGGAGTGGAGGAGCGGGGGCGCTGCGGCGGCAGTCCCTCCCTCAGCCGCCAGCCCGACCCTGGCTGCCAGCATTGAGCTCCTGACGAGAGAGCTCCATCTGCCTGCCGAACTCCCGCTCGCGCAGGCGGTGAGCGCCGCGAACGCTGCCGTCGGCCTCTCCGCCGGCGGCGCCACGCTCACGCAGCAAGTGAGCGCGCTACTGGAGGCGACCGGCCTCCGGCCCACCGCGCACGCCTCGATGACCCCGCGGAGCTGCTTGTCGACGCAGACGAGGCCGGACTACTACAAGCTGCTGCTCGAGCAGAAGCGGCGCGATGGGATCCTTTGATAGCTTTACTGTAACACCTAATTTTAGACACTGTTTGCGCTGTGGTGCGCATTGGCTCAGCGCGCGTTTCTGTTGTACACAAAACGAGAGGCCTAGTGTCGTGGTAGGGATGTTGCGCTGGGCAGTGGTCCCCGACGTCGTCGAATGTCGCCCGCGTGTCTTTGCTGGAGCGCATGTCGGAGGTAAAATTCTTGTGCCTGCCATCGCTTGTGTGCGACGACGATCGCCTCCCACGGGCTCGCCTCTCTCGCTCCCCGCATGCACATGCGCCGCCTCCTCTCGCTGGCGATTCCCTCGCCACCCGCGCCGCGGCTGCTGTCCACGCGAGTCACTAGATCGGGTCGCTTCTTGAGCAGCGTCAACGCGCAGGCAGCCTCGCCGTCGTCAGCAGCCAGCTTCCCTCGGCATCCAAAGCAGCTGACGGTGGCGCTGCAGCGGGCGCGTACCACCGAGGAGGTGCTGACGCTGCACGCGCGCTACGGCCGCGCCTTCAACCAGGTGAATCTCGCCGCTTGCTGGAGCCGCCTCGGACGTATCGGGCGCGCGGAGCCGGACTTTGAGGAGCAGCTCGCCGAGCTGCGGCTGCAGACGCTCGAGTCGGTCGGCGAGTGGGGAGACCATGGCCTGTCGAATCTGGTCCATGCGCTGGCCAAGCTGCGCCTCTCCGGCGCCGAGTGGCAGCCTCTCTGGCTGGCGGCCGAGCGGACTGCACTGGCGCAGGTCTCGTCGTTTGAGGCGCAAGCGACCTCAAACACGGCTTGGAGCTACGCAAAGGCGCGGCGGCGTGCGCCGGAGCTCTTCGACGCAATCGCGGCGGCGGCGCCCGCCCGCGTCCGCGCGATGAGCCCACAGGCGCTCTCTAACACCGCGTGGGCCTACGCGACGGCGAGGCACCCAGCTCCCGCCCTGCTTGAGGCCATCGCGGTAGAGGCGGCGCCGCGGCTGGGCGAGTTCAACACGCAGGCGCTGTCCAACACGGCGTGGGCGTACGCGTCAGCGGGCCACGCGGCGCCGCGCCTCTTCGACGCCCTCGCCGCCGAGGCGACGAGGCGGCTGCCGGACTTTAGCCCGCAAGGCGTCGCAAACATTGCGTGGGCGTTTGCGACGGCGCGGCACCCTGCGAGGCCGCTCTTCGACGCGATCGCGCGCGAGGCGCCGGCGCGGCTGTCCAGCTTCCGCGAGCAGCATCTCTCCAACCTGGCTTGGTCGTTTGCGATCGCGCCGACCAGCGCCGTCTCGACAGCGCCTGCGCTTTTCGATGCGATCGCGACGGCGGCGGTGCCACGGCTCGGCGAGTTCACGCCGCAGGGGCTGACCAACTTGGCGTGGGCGTACGCGGAGGTGGCGCACCCTGCACCGGAGCTGTACGAGGCGATCGGGCACCGGATCGGCAGTGCGCCGGAGAGGCACCCCACCTCGTGCCTCACCACCGTCCTCTGGGCCATCGCTGCGGCGGGAGGGGCGCCGCGGGCGGAGCGGCTCGACGCCGTGGCAGAGGCGCTCGCAGCGCGGCTCGACGAGTGCGCCGACCAGGAGCTGTGCAACGCCGCGTGGGCCTTCGCCGTCTTCGACCACGTCCCGCGGAGCGAGCTCTTCGGCGCGCACTTCGGCGCGCGCTGCGAGGCGCTCTCGGCGCGCTTTAGCAGGAGCGGCTTGTGCCAGCTCCACCAGTGGCGCATTTGGGCGGCCGAGCGGGCGCTGCACGAGGGGATGCCGAGCCCGCGCCTCCTCGAGCGCTGCCACTCCGCCTTCGAGGACGGCAGCGCCACGGCATCTTCGCTGCAGCGTGCCGTCGGCGATGGTCTCGCTGCGCTCGGGCTGCGGGTCGAGGAGGAGGTGCAGCTGAGCAGCGGCTACTCGCTCGACTTCGTCGTCGACTGGCGCGGCCAGCGGCTGGGCGTCGAGGTGGAGATTGCCCGAGATTTCACGTGATTGCCCGAGATTTCACGAGATTGCCGAAGATGATCCGAGGGTCGTCGATTGGCACGGCGCGACGAACTTATTCTTCACACACTCCTCTCTTCGCAGCACGCTCTGTTCACCTCCGCTCGCTGTCTCCACACCTGCACCTACACCTAGCTCCCCTCAAACCCAGCTGTCTCCACACTTGCTCTCCGCGCCTCGCAGGTCGACGGGCCGTCGCACTTTGTGGGCGAGGCGCCGTCGGGCAGGACGATGCTCAAGCGGCGCCAGCTGCGCTCTCTCGGTTGGCGCGTGGCGCCCGTGCCGTACCTCGAGTGGAATGGCCTCGCCCAGGCCGGCTCACCCACGCCCTCGCCCGATCTCGAGGTGGCGCGGCAGCAGCAGCCACAGCAGCAGCAGCGGCTTGCGTACCTCGCGGCCGTCCTTGATAAGGCGGCCGACAGTACGTGAAAAGTGTGTGCATACGGTGTGAGTTGTGACGCTCGCGGACGGTGGGGGTGACTGCCAGTGACATGGCTCCGGTGTACGTACGGTCAGTCTCAGAGTTTGGTGCTCCGCGCGAGACGCGGGGAGTTCATTTGGGTGTATTTTCATTGTGATGTCATGCAATTCACAATCTCACAGACTGCAATTCGTAATTATTGACACTCAAATTGCAGGAGCAACCATTCTTTTTTTCATTCGACCCCCGACGTGGCCGGATGCAATCGGTCTGCAATCGATGTCACGCACCACACCAATCCATATGGGACGTACGCACACTCCCCCTGAGAAAAAGAAACACACTGAAAGAAGAAATCCAGGGTCCCCTACCTTCACACTGGTGTGTTGGGACATAAACATATGCTACTTTTCTGAAATGTGCGCATCGGCTAGTGCGCACAGATCTGCCACACAGATATGCGCGCTTGGCCTTGGGCCTGTATGATGCGCGCGACACCACATCACAGCGACCAAGAGCTCCGCTACTCTAGCGCGACGATCCTCTGCAGAGGGATGAGCGTGATGGGGTGGTAAAAGTTCTCATTCTCCGCCAGCCACGCTGCGGCCAGCTCCTCGTTGCCCGTGTCCATGAGCGCTTGGTAGATGGGCCGGATGTATTTCCCCCGTCCAACACTAGACGCAAAGAGATGGGCTTCGTTGATGATGCAGGTGCCCGGGGCCGCGCCTTCACCGCAGGATGCCGTTTCGGCGCAAGAGCCCTCATACCCTATCTTCATCGAGAAGGGGTACCAGCGGCTCTTGACCTCTGGGTCGAGGGCGGCCGTCAGGCCGTACGCCTTGTCGATCTTTGCGAGAATTGCCCGTGTCACCTCGTCCTTCTTGAGGTTCAGGCGGTCGAGGAACATCTGCCTGAGCGCACTCATCCAAGAGTTGTAGCTCTCCCACTCCTTGGGCAGGGAGAGGCCCTCGAGGGCGATGAACTCATCTGCTAACTCTATGGCCAGGTTGCCCGACTTGGTGGTGAAATTGTTGAGTTCTGCGGGTGGCATGCCGGGCTGGTACAGCCAGCGGTTCCAGTCGATTGTCGCGAGCTTGGCGCTGGCCTCCTCCGGTGGGAAGGTCTCCACAACAAAGGCTTCGTACTGATCAACCACATTCTGTGGCGAGGGTAAATTCGGGTTGAGTGAGAGGACATGCTGTAGAGCTAACCACGGCGGGCGGGCGATTGCATTGCCGTGCCTGCGTCACAATCGCAGTTTGAGAGTTGGCCTTGACGAACTTGCGAAGGAAGGCCTGGAACGACGTTGGGCCGACGACGCTCTCGAGGTACTTGACGAGCTGATAGCCGGATTCGTAGCACACCTACGAAGCGGCGGCTCTGTTTGAGGGTGCGAGGCGAGTCAAGCGGGAGGGCGGCACAAGTCACCGTCGAGAAGGCGTCGTCTGGGTTCACGTCGTCCAGGACCGGCACCAGGGCGTTGTACGGGTGGTCGAGGGCTTCGGGCGGCGAGCCCTCGGCCGACCCGTAGTCTTGCATGGTCTCAAGCAGCGACTGGTTCCCGACGGTCGCGTCGACCTTCTCCACCTCCATGTCTCCCCCCGCGAGCAGGGTGGGAACCTAGCGGCAAGCGCAGGGTGTGACGCGCGGCAAGCGCAGGGTGTGACATAACACGAAAGTGGCCACTCCCACCGCCACCGCCCCCCGCCGGTGGCGCTGTCGTGGGAACCTTGCGCTCCACAAAGACGGTGAAGCCCTCGGCGATCCAGAGGTCCTCCCAGCGAGCAAAGCCCAGCTCGTTGCCGAACCAGCTGTGGCCGATCTCGTGAATGGCAACGGAGACCTGCGACTTGTCACCCACGATGAGGGTCGGCGAGGCAAACGTCAGCAGCGGGTTCTCCATGCCGCCAAAGGGGAAGGAGGGCGGCAGGATGGCGACGGTGTACGTGCCTATTTACAATACCACACCAGGTCCCGTGGGTCTCTCCTCAACCTTCCTGCACAGCCGCGAGCGGGTACCCCAGATGTAAGGCGTCAGGTACTCCTCCGCAGCGGCGAAGAACTTGGGAAGGTCGCTCATTTCCTCCGCGACAGCGTCCATGAACCCGGGCTCGGTGACCACGCCCACTCGTCCGACATCGTCCAGCGCGCGGTACTCGACGTCTCCGACGATGATGGTGATGAGGTACGACGGCACCTTGATGCTGCAAATGAAGTAGTACGTCTTGGTGTCGGCCTCGGTCACAGAGCCGGTGGAGTTGGCACTCATCATCGCCGTGAGCGCCTTGGGAACCGTCACCGAGGCGTCGTATGTCACCTACACGATGGCATGGCGCACACCCTCCACCCAGCTCCCCGCGCGGAGCCGCTCCGTGACGACCGGGGGGGCCTGCGACCAAACTGCACTACTACTCTCTCTCTTAACACCTTGATGGCAGGGGTGTCCTGCAGCGGCGCGAACGACCGGCAATAGATGCTCTCGCACTGCGTGAGCACGTACGGCTGCCTCTTGCCGACGGTCTGGTCGGGTGTCAGCCACATGGCAGCCTGCTGGTCGTCGTTGGTTTCGAATTCGAGTGTGATCAGGAACTCGTCGCCCGTGTGGCAGGGGGCGTCGAGGTGAACAAGTACAGCGCTGCCGATGTCGGGATTCAGATTGGTATTAAGCTCGGCGACGGGCCAGTAGCATCCCTCAGTTTTCGCCTGGAGTGTAACCATGTTGTCGCCTGGGGTGTAGCCCTTGAGCTTGCACACCTTCGTCTTCTCGGCGTACACCTAGCACCATGTCGACGGGCGCCATGCGACCAACGTGCCTTTGTCCTCGGACGTGTGTGTGTGTGCATGCGTGCGTGTGCGTGCCTGCGTGCGTGCGTGTGTGCGCCGTGTGGTGGTGGTTGTGGTGGTGGTGGTGGCGGCGGCGGCGGGGGGGGGGGGGGGTGCTCCACAAACGAGGCAACACACCTCCATCCCCTGGTAGTCAAATATCGCCATCGTGGAGCCGGGCTTGACACACGCCATGCTGTGGCTGACCGAGCCGCGAAAAGTCTGCGAGTCGAAGTCGACCGTGATATCGAGAGAGACGTGCGTCGCGGTGATCTCGTCAAAGTTGGCGTAGCTGCCCTCGTCAATCGGGTTGCGGTGGATGGCTCCAGCGGGGCCAATAAGCGGAGGTGCCGATGAGGGCAGCGAGCGGGCGGCAGGCGACACGACAGGCTGGTTCAGTAGCTCGACGACCTTGGTCGCGATCGATTGCGCAAACGACGCCAGAGAAGCCAGCCATGGCGCCCCGGGCTCTTCTTCGGGCGCCTCCGCCTCGTACACCTCCTTGGTTCGTAGGGATGCCGGCGGTGGCGAGGTGGAGGACGAGGCAATGACTAGGATGCCCGCGGTGGCGACGGCGGCCAGCACGATCAACGGCATGCGACTGGACCTGACACGATCGCGGGCGACGAGCGCGGCGCTGTCTGTGTCGAGCGGCAACATGGCCCCCACTGACTTGGTCCACGGTGTCGGCAATCTGCGAATGGATGGACGCGCGGGTCGGGGGGCGGATTAGCGGATTAGATTATTTATGAATACTAGAAGTTCCCTGCGCGGGCCCCGCCCCCAGCTCTGGGGGGGGCGGGGCCCTTGCGACGGAGAAGAGGCCAGAGTACAGTACAGCAGCGGACAATGGGCAACGAAGCATTATGCTTGATAGGAAAGGTCACACACACACAGTCACAGACGATACTCGTAACTCGAGAGACTAACCCGGATCCTGCTGAACAAGTTCCTCTTGTAGCTCGATCGGTCACACCGCCATCGCCGTCGGGGAGAGGGGGGACGACACTGCTTCGGCAGCGTGCACCTCGATCCTGTACCGTGTAGCGTGTTTGTTATGACCCCCCCCAATGAACACGCCAGAGAGGGAGGGCGAGACGATCGAGGGGTCCCGTACCACGCGGAATCGGCCCTATCCAGTGCTCAAGTGCTCAAGCACAAACGATATCGAATCGCCACACTTTTCCCGAGGGGTAATGATGGAGTTGCGCGACACTCGTCCTGCCTATCTCCCCCCGTCTAATATGCGTATATGCTACGGGTCCCAAGTGTGGGTTCGGGGACTGTTCACAGCCAGTGCGGGGTAGGGGACCCCCCCGGAGTACCCGTATGGATTTCTTTTTCGGGGAAGAATTCCAGGGCTGGAATTCTTCTTTTCGGGCGGGCGAAAAAAAACTCGCGGCGGGGGCAATCCCGAGAGTCAATCCGATTGCAATCCAGTGGAATTGCAATTTGCAAATCGCAATCCAAATTTAATCAGGTCTCAGCTCGGGAGGTGAGCTCTGCTAGTCGTCCTTGCGCGAGGATCTCCTCGGACGCGCAAGGACGACTCTTCTGACGCCCACTGCGATCATTTGCCGCCAAGTCATATTGTTGCTCAGGTCCACTCTCTTTTCGAACACTTGTGCCTTCACGGCTGATGCTGGCGCTGGGGTCCCCTTCGGGTGCATCGTGACAGTTGTGCGAGACGGAGAGGGTTTCAAACACGTAAAATTCTTTTTCGCACAATACTGGGTAGGTACGGGACTGGAACACTCTGGTCCGAACACGGCTGGCAAATTCCCCTCGTCAAATTCTTTTCGTGTCGGATTGCGTTAAATTCTTTTCGGTGCCCAGTGTAAAAAAAGAAAGAAAACGGACAACCCAAGGGAGGGATGGGGAGGACGGCACGCCGCCACCACACAGGGATTTTAAGGAGAGGGGTGTGGTGCGCTAGCCGTCGCCCACCCTTGGGCGTCCGCCTCTTCCTATCTCTCTTCGCAGTCTCTCGCCGATTCTCGCTGCAACCTTCATGCCACCTCGCGGTCGTCCCACTCTCGTCGTTCTCTCCCTTGTCATTTCCTCCTCTGTCGCGTCGTTCTCTTCTGCCTCGTCCTGCGCCGCCGCCGCCTGTCGTTCCCTTGTTCTCTCGGCTTCTTTCGCCTTTCGGCGCAATTGTCAGTATGCTCTCAGGGGCCACACACGAATTCTTTCTTTTTCCGCGCGGTCGGTAGAGAAAACAGAGAACACGGCTCTCCCTTGTCGCTTCTTCTTCTGTCGCGTCGCTCTCCTCTGCCTCGTTCTGCGACGCCGCCGCCGCCTGCCGGTCCCTTGTTCTCGCTGCTTCTTGCGCCTTTCGGCGCAGCTCCGTCCTCCTGCTCCTCGCTGCATATCCTGGCCCCTCGATCGAGTCTATCGAGCTCTCCTCGAAGAAAGAAAGAAAAGAAAGAAAACAGACAACCCAAGGGAGGGATGGGAGGACGGCACGCCGCCACCACACAGGGATTTTAAAAAGAAAGAAAGAAAGAAAACAGACAACCCAAGGGAGGGATGGGAGGACGGCACGCCGCCACCACACAGGCTCTCCTCGCGCACTCGTAAAATTCTTTTCGACCGCCCGGCTGGGAAACCGGCGCCCAGCCTGGGTGCTTCCACATTCCGAGTCGGTGAGTCGCTGCGAACTGCGGGCTCCGCTCTCACACTAAGCACAATCGTGAGCTTTTCGCGGTCAGCCAATGGCGCACAAGCCCCGCAAACGCTTCTCGCTCCTCATGCTCGCGTACGGCGAGCGGTACCTGGAGGACCGTGCCGTCATCCTCGAGCCTGCGCCACCGCTCTCGGACCGGCGGCTGAAGGGTCGGCTCAAGGTCGCGACGTGGTCCCTGACCTTTGAGCCCGACGACCCGGAGGCGCCGTTGATGCGAATCATGCTGCGCGATTGCGACGGCCCGCCGCAGCCGCACTCCTTCGAAGAGGATGGGGTGGAGGCGGCCGGCACCGCGGACGCAGACGGCCTCAGCCTCGCACCGCGTTTGGTGCTGCACAAGCGGTCGGCGCACCAGCCCTTCGCGTCGCTCAGCCGGGCGCCGGGCGAGCGGCTCGCCTTTGCGCTGCTCCACGCGCCGCTGCGGCCCCTCCTCGCCCTCGTGGGAGCTCTGCACGGCGCGACGCAGCTGCCCGAGCCACTGGGCGAGGAGCGGCTCCGCTCGATCGGCGCAGGCGAAAGGGCGCCGGCGTTCGACCTGACGGCGCTGGTCGACCCGCTCGAGGAGCACGCGCCGCCGGTGGACGTGACGCGGATCAGCCCGATGATGCTCACCCCGGCGACGCTCGTCCTCTCCGACTCGCAGCTCTACCTGCACTCGGACGCCGCCGCCGCCGCGTCGGCCGCCGCCGTGTCGCACTGGCCGCTCGCGCACCTTCGGCGGGCGGTGCGGCGGAGGCACCTGATGCGGAGCACGGCCGTCGAGCTCCCGCAGACAAAGAGAGCGTGCCGCCCCATGAAAAGCTTTCCGTGAACAGGCACACCGCTCTCGAGCTGCGCTTCTCGCCGGCGGAGCGGTCGGCGGAGGCGGAGCAGTCGGAGCCGCCGCCGCCCGGCCGGATCCTTCTGCCGGATCCCGACCCTCTGAGCCTCCTTCGGACCTCGCCGCAGGCGTCAGACCCGCTGCTGCTGCTGCCGGGGGCCGGGATCGAGTCGACGCTGGTCTCCTTCTCGTCGCACGCCGCGCGGGAGGCGTTCCTGCAGGCGCCCTCACCACTCCTAGACCTCTCAAACTTCCCACACACCTCGCACACACCTTCGAGGCACCTCTAGACTGCGGAACAGCCTTCCTGCAGGCGCTGGCTGCCGCGCGCGAAAAGCTCGGCTTGCCGCCGCTGCCGCCGCCGCCCGAGGCGCCGGCTGGCGGAGATGGGGGCAGCGACACGTCCAGGACACTTCCGCGACGCGTGCATGCGATGCCCCACAGGCGCGGCTGCCGGAGATGGTGCAGCGCTGGCGGCACGGCATGCTCTCAAGCTGCGAGTGCCTCAATCAATCGATTCATCGAGTGTCGTTGATTGGTCAGTGAGTGACTAGGCTCCTCTCCACCTGCGAGCACCTCCAATCGTCCCTCCACTCCTCGACGAGCGGCCAGTCCGCGGACTAGGCCTCCTCTCAAACTACGAGTACCTCTGCCACCTCAACGATGCGGCCGGCCGCTCGTGCGCCGACCTCGCGCAGTACCCGGTGATGCCGTGGGTGCTGCAGGACTACACCTCCCACACCCTCGACCTGGCCGACCCGGCCGTCTACCGCGACCTCTCCAAGCCGGTCGGCGCGCTCGACGCCTCGCGCCTCGCCCTCTTCCGAGAGCGGTGCGCGTCGGTGCCGCCCGGCGACGCCTGTGCCGTGATGAAGATGTACCTACGGACGACTCATTCCTTCATAGGTACGCCTCGATGCCGCCCGGCGACGCTTGTGTGCGGCAGGCGCTGCTCGGAGCCGTCTCTGAGCTGAGCCGTCTCTAGACTCTCCCGCAGGCGACGCCTTTATGTACGACACGCACTATTTATTATTATCATCATTATTATTATTATTATAGCTCTCCCACAGGCGACGCCTTTATGTACGGCACGCACTACTCGGCCCCCGCCTTCGTCGCCTACTTCCTTGTCCGCCAGAGGCCCGCGCTCGAAACTGCACTAGCACGCCGGCCGCTGCATCTCCTTCCGCAGTGACTCACCCCTCACAGGCCCGAGCTCAACCTGCATCTGCACGCCGGCCGCTTCGACGAGCCCGACCGGCTCTTCTTCTCCGTGCGCGAGGCGTGGGCGTCAGTCTCCCTCGTCTCATTAGTGACATCGTCGCCCAATGAACGAGTTCCTCGCCACAGGCGTGGGCGTCGGTCCTTCGCTCCACCTCCGACGTCAAGGAGCTGTTGCCGCACTCGTCTTGCCTGACGTCGGCCGCAATCGATTGATGATTCATGACACATCATCAACAGGAGCTGCTGCCGCACTTTTACTGCCCTGAGCTGCACGCGCCGCCCGCGGCCTCGTTCCTCGTCAACTCGCTCCGCCTGCAGCTCGGCTGCCGCCACTCGGGCGAGCAGGCCGGCGACGAATCAACCCACCGACCAGCTAGACTGCCCGAGTGGCGGCAGCTGACCAACTAGATGGGCTGACTTCTTCCTCAAGCAGTCGATCCACTCATTAGCCGCCGCCACTCGGGCAGGTCGGCGACGTCGAGCTGCCGCCGTGGGCCGGGTCGCCGCACGAGTTCGCCTCGAAGTGCCGCCAGGCCCTCGAGTCAGAGGCGGAGAAGGACACGTCCGAGACACCTCCGAGACACGGCACCGGCATGTGCACAGGCCCTCGAGTCGGAGGCGGTCTCGGCGGCGCTGCACAAGTGGGTCGACCTCATCTTCGGGCACAAGCAGCGCGGCGCCGCCGCCGTCGGCGCGGACAACGTCTTTTGCCCGAGCGCGTACGAGGGGGCGGTCGAGCTGGAGGGGCTCCCTCCCGACGACCGGCGCAGATCACCCGAGAGCACCCGAGAGCACCCGAGAGCACCCGAGAGCACCCGAGATCACTCAAGATCATCGGAGAGCACCCGAGAGCACCCGAGAGCTCCCTCCCTCCCGGCGCAGACTCGAGCTGCGGCCGCGTGACGTGAGCACGTCGCGCCCATGACATGCGGACGGCATGTCGTCGCAGGCGCGTGCTCGAGCTGCAGATCAACGAGTTTGGCCAGATCCCGCTCCAGCTCTTCGCGGCGCCGCACCCGCGCCGCTTGCCGGGCGCCGCGAGCCGGCCGCTGCTGCGAGAGGAGGAGTTGCCCGCCGCGATCGCCGTGGCTGCCGCAGCGGCGGTGAGCGCCGAGTGGGGCGACCGTGACGGGTTCGAGAGCGGCGGAGCCGGGGCGGGCAGCGACGGAGGCGGAGGCGGGGCAGCGCTCGGACTTGAGGCGTCGGCGCTATCTTCGCCGCGACTCGTCCGCCGGTTCGACTTGGGTGCGACGCCGCTGACTTGCGTGGTGGGTCGGCCGAGACGGGGCGAGGCGCTCGACGCGGTCACCCCTCGCTAGAACCGGGCGCCTCTGCTGGGTAGGTGCTGGCGGAGGACGGCGAGACCATCTGTGCGGCGGGCGGCGCCGGAGTGCGGGTCTACTGCCAGCGGCGGCGGCGGATGCTGCGCCGGTCGGAGGTTGGCACGGCGCCTCTGACCTCGTGCGCCCAGCTGCGCGGCTTCGACCTCCTCTGCCTCGGCTCGACGGACGCAGCTCTCCACCTCTACTCGGTGGGGCGCGGCCAGACGGTGCAGTCGCTCCCTGCCGGCGGCAGCGTGGCGGCTCTGGCGCTGGGCGAGGCCGGGCTCTTGTGTTGCTCCGCCGCCGGCGCTCGGCTCCACCGCCTAGTGCCATCGGGCCTCTCCGCCTACGGAGACCAGCTCTCGCTCCCGGCTGCTCTGCCGCCTGGAAGCGGGCTGGCGAGTGCCGCGCTCCACCCAGGGTTGCCCTTGGCCGCTGCCGGCGCGCTGGACGGCGGCGTCGTGCTGTGGGACTTGCGGTCGGGGGGGCCTCCCGTGCGGACGTGGCGAGAGGAGCAGCCGCCGGGTTGCCTCCTCCAGACTCCCCCTGGGAGCTCTCTCGGAACCCTCCCGTAGGCGGCACCCGGGTGGGGCGTCGGTCAGCGGCGTCGCTTTCTCGGCGGGCGGGTGGCTCGCCCTTTGTGGTTCGCGCCCTCCCACTCTGCTGTCGCCCAAAGGCCTCACTTGCACTCGGTAGGCTCGTCTCGTGCTCGCTCGACGGCAGCGTGTTGTGCGCGCGCCAGCCTCACGAGACCGATGTATCGCCCATCGAGCTGAGCGCGGCTGGCTGTGGGCCACCTCAGCGGTGCATCACCGCGTTCGGGTCGGCCGCGGTCAGCGCGGGCGATGGCGGCGTCGCGCATGTCTGGGACGTACAACGTGGCCGTCTTGAGACGACCGTGTGCTCCCCCTCCGCTATCGGTGCTGTGGCGGGCCCGGCCGTCCGCAGCGCGAGCCTCGGGGCGGCTGGGGGCGGGCAGCTCATCCTCGGGCTCGAGAACGGCTGGTGTGAGGTGTGGGGAGCTTTGCAATAACGACACACAGTTTCTCGAAAAATGCAGATGGCAGATCGGAGTGTGCGTGCTGGCTGCTGCGTCGTGTGTGGTGTCTCGAGATCGCATGTGATCGAGATCCACTCGCTTGCTTTTTTTTCGCTTCAGCCCTGCGGATCTTCAGTAGACCGGAGGGCTACGACGCCTTCACACTCCATAGACCATACTCCAAGGGGCTGATCGAGATCGATGACATGGGAGAGACACCGGACAAGTCACCGGACCAACTAGGCGACAAGTCAACGAGCTAGGTGAAGGCTCCCCTGTTCTAAATCACATATCAATCTCAGCGAGCCTCCCAGACGGCATGCGGAGTGCGGCACTGCGTGGAGCTGTGGAGGCCGAGCGGAACGGCCATGGGGAGCGAGCGCATGGTGCCTGGGTGCTTAGGCAGTCAGTGCATCGTCAGCCGCGGGTTGACCACCTGCGCTAAGCTCGAGCTGGCCCCTAGGCTGGAGAATTGCTCCTCGGTGAGCATCTCCTCCAGTCCGGACATGAGGCTGCGCAGCTCCTTCACCTCCTCTCGCAGCGCCTCGAGCTCCTCTCTCTCAGTCGGCGTCAGCGGGCCGTCCTCGGCGGTCTCGACGTCCTCCTTCTCGCTCACAGCAGCGGCCCCCGGCTTGGGCAACGTGTTTTCGGGAAGTCGTCTGTGCATGACGAGCACGCGGCATATGAGCAGCATCGCAAGGAAGTTGCAGCCGGACGTGAGCAGGGGGAGCAGCTCCCAGTTCCAGTTCTCGTAGAGCCAGCCGCCGAGCAGCGGCCCCGTGAAGCCGGCGATCGCCTGGATGGACGTGGATCGGCCCTGCCACTTGCCTTGCTCCGCCTTGTCAGCATACATCGAGACCATGACGGCCTGCGCTGTGTTGTAGAAGGTGAAGCCCACCGAGTGGCCAAAAGAGAGCGCGAGAATCACGACAAGCCCGCCGTCGAGCGTGAACTTTCCGTCGCACGGGCCCGACTTTTGCGTGGCGGTCACACCGAGCCAGCCCACGACGTTGAGGACCGTGCCGAGGATTGCTACCTTGTGCATCCCCCCCAGCCACCTGGCTATACGCGCGAAGAAGCCGAGATTAGCGATGATGCCGACCGTGCCTAGATCGTGAGGAGAACGGCTCAGACAAATCTGGACAGGTGTTCCCGCGCCGGCTGGCAGGGCGCCCGTGGCTGTCGTGACAAAGCCAAACTCACCGGGCCCCCAGCCGAGCTTATCGAGGAGCCAGAAGCCAAACATCGCGATGAACATCTGGAAGCCAAAGAAGACCAGAAATGTGGCGCAGTAGATGGTGTAGATGAGAGGCAATCTCGAGCGGTACACCGCGGACTTGCGCATGCCGGTGCCTTCCATGACGCTGCTTTGCTTCCCCTCGCGCTTTGGCGGCTTTTGCGGCTCGTCGAGGAAGAAGAGCGAGAGCAGGAAGCCCATGAAAGCCATGCCGCTCGAGGCGAAGAAGGGGACGGTGTTGCCAAACTGCGCTAGGCCGCCGCCGAAGCCAGGGCCGAAAACTAGCGCCGCTTGAAAGCACGACATGAGTCGAGCTCGGTAGGCCGGCGCCCGCTCGGGAGGGACCGAGTCCGAGATGTAAGCCTGCGCTAGAGGTGGCGACGCCGAGAAGAAGCCGCCAATGAAGCGGCCGACAAGCAAGCCGATGTTCGAGCCCGCGACGGCGATTATCATAAAGCCGATCGATGAGCCCATGAAGCCGATGATGAAGAAGCGTCGTCGGCCATACTTGTCGCTCAGCTGCGTGGTCAGCGGCGTGGCGAAGAACATTGCAAACTGATAGAGCGCCGCCGCCAGCGCGCCGTAGAAGGAGGCGCCTTCGCACTTGTCAGCTTCGCTCTCGTCTGCGATCAGCTGCTCTGGCGCGTCACAATCGAGGGGCGGCGGTGGCGGTAGCATTAGGGCGCTGTCAGAGGAGCCACCCCCGGTGCAGCCTGTTAGAAGAAAAGCTACGAGTGGGAGAATGCAAAGGGGGGAGGGAGGAGAGGGGAGTGGGGGCCGGCTCGCACCCAAGTTCTCCTGAATAAGGTAGGGAATCACAGGTACAGCCATGAGCATGCCAAACCTGGAGGCGACGCGATTCAGTGGGTGGGAGCAGAGCGCGCGGGAAAAGAGGAGGAGTAGGCTGGCCGGCTTCAACTCTCAGGCGGAGGTGGCGGTTCGCTGCGGGCTGGATGGCTTCATTCAAGGCCGCAGGACATGGCCAACACGGTGTGGGCGTATGCAACGGCGGGCGTTGCTGCCGGGCCACTCTCTCACATGTCAATGAAGACCGAGAGGTATACCACCGCGAGGCCCGCCCGTTTCACCATTGTCGCCGGAGCGCGGACGAGCTCTGCCGATTTGTGCCCGGGCGGAGGAAGGGACGACCGTTTTGGGATTCATTTCTTGGGGTCGAGAAAGGCAGCGGCGCAACTGCGGGAATTCCTGCGGGGAGCAACGTAGACGGGCGAGGATACGGAGTAACATTACGGCACCGATGCGGCGACGGAGTGGTCTCATCACGGCATGGCGGGCGGACGCTCCGTCGATGCGCGGGTACGATGGGGTCATTGGATGCAGTAAATAAATAAATAGAGCAGTCATCTCCAGGGATGCAGTAAAGAAAGAAAGAAAGAAAACAGACAACCCAAGGGAGGGATGGGAGGACGGCACGCCGCCACCACACAGGGATTTTAAGGAGAGGAGTGTGATGCGCTAGCCGTCGCCCACCCTAGGGAGTCTGCCTCTTCCTATCTCTTTTCGCAGTCTCTCGCCGATTCTCGCTGCAACCTTCAGGGATGCAAAGAAAGAAAGAAAGAAAGAAACCACACAACCCAAGGGAGGGATGGGAGGACGGCACGCCGCCACCACACAGGGATTTTAAGGAGAGGAGTGTGATGCGCTAGCCGTCGCCCACCCTAGGGAGTCTGCCTCTTCCTATCTCTTTTCGCAGTCTCTCGCCGATTCTCGCTGCAACCTTCAGGGATGCAAAGAAAGAAAGAAAGAAAGAAACCACACAACCCAAGGGAGGGATGGGAGAACGGCACGCCGCCACCACACAGGGATTTTAAGGAGAGGAGTGTGATGCGCTAGCCGTCGCCCACCCTGGGGAGTCTGCCTCTTCGTATCTCTTTTCGCAGTCTCTCGCCGCTTCTCGCTGCAACCTTCATGCCACCTCGCGGCCGTCCCACTCTCGTCGGTCTCTCCCTTGTCACTTCCTCCTCTGTCGCGTCGTTCTCTTCTGCCTCGTCCTGCGACGCCGCCGCCTGCCGGTCCCTTGTTCTCGCGGCTTCTTTCGCCTTGCGCAACTCCGTCCTCCTCGCGGCGTATCCTGGCCCCTCGAGTCTATCAAGCTCCCCTCGCGCAAGGACCACATTTCTGACTCCCACTCCGATCATTTGCCTACACGTCATGTTGTTGCTCAGGTCCACTCTCTCTTCGAACACTCGTGCCTCTACGGATGATGCCGGCGCTGGGGTCCCCTTCGGATGCATCGTGACATCTGACAACTGGGATGCAGTCGCGAGCCCAGTGCGCGCAGAAAATTCTTTTTCTCGCGGTATACAAAAATGTGCATAATGCGGCGCCGCTCGTGCCGCCTCGCCGCCGCCGCCGCCGCCGCCGCACACTGCCCCCTCACCGACCTGCCCCTTGAGCTCCTCGCGCGCGTCATCTCCCGCTGCGACCCCGCCGACATCGCTCGTTTCGCGGCCGTCTCGCTGCTCTTCCACGCCTCGCTCGCGCTAGAGGGCATTCGCTTGTGGGCGCAAGAGCGCGGCTTCGAGCTGCCGGCGCAGCCAGAGGGCGAGAGCTGCGCCGTGCGGTGGCTGTGCTATTCGGCGTTGCTGCGCGAGTCCAACCCGCCGGCGAGGGCGGCTGCAGGCTATACGCACAGCCTCTTCATTGATGGCGAGGGGCGGCTCTCGTCGTGCGGCTCTGCGCCGGATCACGCCCTCCTTGGGCACGGCGAGGGCGTGACGCGGCTCAACACGCCGACACGCCTCCCTTCCCCGCTGGGCGGCGAGCGCGCCGTGAGCGTGTCGGCTGGACTTATGCATAGCCTCGCCCTCACCGCCGACGGAGTTGTCTGGAGCTGGGGCCGTGGAGACTTTGGCAGCCTGGGCCACGGCGACCATCAGTCTCAGCTGCTGCCCAAGAACGTCGAGGCCTTTGATGGCCAGCGCGTCGTCGCTGTGTCGGCGGGACCCTTTCACAGCCTCGCCCTCACCGCCGACGGCGCCGTCTGGAGCTGGGGCGGTGGAGTCTCTGGCCAGCTGGGCCACGGCAACCAGCAGAACCAGCTGCTGCCCAAGAAGGTCGAGGGCTTTGCTGACCAGCGCGTCGTCGCTGTCTCGGCGGGAGGGGCTCACAGCCTCGCCCTCACCGCCGACGGAGCCGTCTGGAGCTGGGGCGGTGGAAACTTTGGCCAGCCGGGCCACGGCGACGAGCAGAACCAGTGGCAGCCGAAGAAGATCGAGGCCTTTGCTGGCCAGCGCGTCGTCGCTGTGTCGGCTGGATGTCTGCACAGCCTCGCCATCACCGCCGACGGCGCTGTCTGGAGCTGGGGCTATGGAGCCGGGGGCCAGCTAGGCCACGGCGACCAGCAGAACCAGCTGCTGCCCGAGAAGGTCGACGCCTTTGACCAGTGTGTCGTTGCTCTGTCGGCTGGAGATATGCACAGCCTCGCCCTCACCGCCGACGGCGCCCTCTGGAGCTGGGGCGGTGGACGCCTTGGCAAGTTGGGCCACGGCGACGAGCAGCTGCAGCTGCTGCCGAAGAAGGTCGAGGCCTTTGCTAGGCAGCGCGTCGCCGCTGTCCTGGCGGGAGAGGACCACAGCCTCGCCATCACCGCCGACGGCGCCGTCTTCACGTGGGGCAAGGGCGAGGACGGCTTCCTAGGCCACGGAGAGGACCTGACGAACCAGCTGCTGCCCAAGAAGATCGAGGCGCGCAACGCCAGCGCAGAGTGAACTAAGCCGTCTACGAGTCGTCTCGAATGAGATCGTCTCGACTCCTCTCGACTCCCGTGAGGTATCGGCGACACGTGTCGCGGGCGACGTGGTGATTTCAAGCTGTGTGCTGTGGGCGGCGACTCTGCTGACGGCCGCCTCAGCTCAGTCGAGCGGTACGATCCGGCGCTGAACGCGTGGGAGACGGTTGCGCCAATGGGGGCGGGGCGGATCGGCGGCATTGCCCTGGTGTAAGTCGATTCAGCACATAGGCGCGCGGGCTGGGGGGCGCTGAGTGTAGCTGTAGGGCTGGGGGTGAGTGTCTGAGGCGGTGCTGGAGGCATACGGTACTCTGTCAAGGGCGAGGGTGCGCGTTGGCCCATATTTTTCTTGCTTTTTGGGCGCGGTGAAGGTCGACGGCACGCTGGCGAGTAGAGGGCCCCGCCCACTTACGCTTTTTGCTATTTGCTCTTTCGAGGTCTCGAAAGCTCTGTGCTCCGTACATACATGCTCCCTCTCGCAGCCGCCGCCCTGCTCTCGACGGCAGCAGTCGCTTGGCCGGACGGCTCACCGGCTCCAAAGTGCGGCCCAAAGGCAGCTCGGCCGATCACGCCGACCAAGACAGCTGCGTATGAGGCCGCCGTTGCGCGTGGGAGCGCGGTGCCTAGCGTGCTGCTGTGCCGCCCTTTTGACGATGGCAATGTTGGTGCCGCCGCGCGCGCCATGCTCAACTTTGGGCTCTCCGACCTCCGGCTGGTTGATCCGACGGCACACGCACAGAGCGACGAGGCTGTGCTGCGCGCCTCGGGTGCAGCTCCGATCTTGCGCCGCTGCGAGACGCACGAGACGGCCGCCGACGCGGTCGCTGACCTGCAGCTGGTCCTCGCGACGACAGCGCGGCCGCGCGAGAGCCGCATTCCCGTCTACGCGCCTCGAGAGGCGATGGCGCTGGCCGCCGCGGCGATAGCGCGCGGCGAGCGGGTCGGGCTCATGTTTGGGAGCGAGAAGAATGGGCTGAGCAACGCGGAGCTCGACGCGGCGAACGCCATCGTCACGATCCCCACTTTCCCCGGCTTCTCGTCCCTCAACCTCGCGCAGGCTCCGCCACTCCGAGCGGGGGCAGCGCGGAGCAGCGTCCTCGAGCTCGGTCTCTGTGCATGTCCACAGGCGGTGCTGCTGGTCTGCTACGAGTGGGGCGCGATCGCCGAGGGCGAGAACCAGTACGAGGTGGCGCGGCAAGCCTACGACGCCGACGAGGCCGCGGCAGAGGCGGAGGGCGGCAGCGGTGCGCGTGCGCCTCTCGGGCAGGTTCCCTCGCACGCACGCCACACGACACACGCCACACACGCCACACACACGCCACACACACACACACACACACACACACACACACGCGCGCCACACACACACACACACACACACACACACACACACACACACACACACACACACACACAAAGCACAACACAATACACCTCACCCACGTGCACTGTCCTCTCAATGCCGCGGGGCTCCGGCCTTGGGACATGGAGAGGGGGTGGACTGCACGGCTCTCGCGCGGAGAAGTGTCCCCCACCTTACCTCACCTAGGTCGACTCGCTGCTCCGCTTCTGGGAGGAGAGGCTGTGGGAGGCGAACTTCTTCGGGGGCAACCGTGCGCTGCACTCGCAGTACGGGCCGGAGGAGGGGAGGGCGCAGGAGCGCTCTCGCGCGGCGGCGGCGATGGCGAAGTTGCGGCGGCTCGTGCTGCGCGCACAGCCGAGCAAGGGCGAGGCCTCGCTGCTGCGCGGCTCGCTGCAGGCGCTGGTGGTGCCAAAGGGAGGAGGTAGAGGCGCCGTCGAGGATGGTGGAGGGGACAGCGAGAGGGAGCAGGAGAGGGAGGGGTGACGGTAGTGACCACATCCACAATTGGCCGCGGCGGCTGGTGGATGGCGTGCGGTGAGGACCGCCGCGCTCTCACACTCAGCGGGGCGCACTGACAGCAGTTCAGACTCCAGTGCTGCGCCCAGCGGCTGCTGGCCGATGTGCGCTAAATTAGCGCAGCTGCTAGAGGTAGAGCTCGCGTGTCGCGAGAAACGATGTGGACGATGTAAATCCGCCATTACTGGCTCTACTGCCAAGTGCCACTTGAGGCGGTCGCGTAATAAAAAACAGAAGGAAGAAAGGAAAAGGAGACGAGCTCGGGCGAGGCGCGCTACATGAGAAATGCGTGGTGGGTGGTGCGCTCGGCTCTCAGCGCCGCCTCGGCCGCGCCCGGCGCTCTTCGCGCCTGCGGCGCTGCGGGTCGCCCTCGCATTGGCCCCAGCGCGGAAGGGCATCCATTGGGCGCAGTCAGCTGCGCGCAAAGGCGCAGAAGCGCTCGAGGAGGCCCTCCTCGGAGAAGGCGAGCAGGTGGAGGCCTTGCGCGTGCTCGACGGCGACGGTGGAGGTGCCGCTCGCCGCGTGCATCTGCTCGACCGCGAGCGGCGGGCTCTGCGCGACGAGCGCCTCGAGGGCCGGCCGCTCCTGCGCCGCCAGCGAGGGCGTGCAGAGGGGCAGCACCGACTCGACGCTTCGCGTGGCGCACGCGGCGTACACCTGCGGACGAGTGGAGGGGGCACGAGTCCGCCTCAGCTGCTCGTGTGAGCGCGAGGCACACCCCTCGAGGCGAGGCGAGGCGGCGAGGCGGAGGCGGCCGGTGTGCGGGGCGGCAGTGCCGGGGCTCGAGTGCGGGCTGTCGAGGCTTGGCTCAGTCGGGGGATTGCGCCTTGAAGGCGAGGTCGGGCAGCGGTGGGCAATCTCGGGCAATCTCGGGCAATCTCGGGCAATCTCGGGGGATTGCGCCTTGGAGGCGAGGTCAGGCAGCGGCAGCCGGGCGGCCGACGAGGAGCGCGCCCGCTTGAGCCCTGGCGCGCCGCTCTCGCGCAGCGCCTCGTGCACCTGCGGGGCAAGTCTCGGACATGTCCAGGACGTGTCCCGGACACGTCGCTCGCAGCGCCTCGCGCGCCTCCCGCGAGCCCGTCAGGTCCGCAGCGGTCTTGCCAGCGAGCGAGGGGAGGGAGCGGTCTGCGGCGGCAGCGAGGAGCGCGCGGACGCAGCCGACCCCGCCGGCGCGCGCGGCGTAGTGCAGGGCGGAGAGGCCGTCGGCGTCGGTCGCGTCGACGCTCACGCCGTCGGCCGCGAGGAGGGCGGCGAGGCACTCCTGTTGAGTTAGTGATCAATCGCTAACGGTGTATGAACTAGTCGGCCGCGAGGAGGGCGGAGAGACACTCCTCGTCATTCCGCTCGGCGGCGCGGTGCAGCGCGGTGCGCTGGTGGTGGTCTGCCGCCTGTGGCGGCAAGAGCGGGAGTGAGGAGGATCCAAACAAGGAGGGTCGCTGGTGGTGATCGGCCGCCTGTGCGGCGGCGCCGGCGGCGAGGAGGGCGCGCACGTTCTTCGCCGCGCCTGTGGGACGGTTCCGAGAAGGCTCAGGCAAGGTTCCGAGGAAGGGGGCGCGCGCGTTCTTCGGCGCGCCGAGAAGGCGGCCCAGAGGAAAGTGTGATACTACACTACACTATACGGCGCGCCGAGAAAGGCGGCCCAGTGGAGGGGTGTGAGGCCGGCCCAGTCCTTTTGGTCGACGGCGGCGCCGGCGGAGAGGAGGGCCTGGTTGGGGGGGGGGGGGGGAACGTTGCTGGGAGTGGTTGAGAGGGCTGGGAGGGTGGCGGGAGGGTGGCGGGAGGGTGGCGGGAGGGTGGCGGGAGGGTGGCGGGAGGGTGGCGGGGAAGGTGGCGGGAGGGTGGCGGGGAGGGGTGTTTGCAAGTCTCGGGTAGTCTCGCCTGGACGGAGGGGAGCAGCTCGTCGTTGACGACGGCGTAGTGCAACGCAGTCCGCTTCTCTCCGTCGGTGGCGTTGACGTCGGGGCTCTTGTTGAGGAACTGGTGAAGGGGGGGGGGGGGGGGGATGAGGAGGTAGGGAGGGATGCCCAGCCCAATAGGTGCCAACAGGTGGGTGTAGGAGAGGGAGGGAGGGAGGGGGAGGGGGAGGGAGAGGATGTGTGCGAAAGAGAGGGATAGGATGTGTGGCTGAGGCCCAGCAGCTGCCTCGAGGAGCACCGCGTCGGGCCATCTCGGGCCATCTCGGGCCATCTCGGGCCATCTCGGGTCGTCGCTGCCTCGACAAGCATTGCGCTCGCGTCGGCCGCGTCACCGCCCTCTGCGCCGTACTGCATGGCGAAGTGGCACGCGGTCTTGTTGGTGGGGGCGATCGAGCCGACCGAGTCGCGCTCGATGGTCGCGCCCTCGGAGAGCAGCAGCCGCACCGCCGCCGTCCGGCCGTGCTTGGCGGCCAGCAGCAGCGGCGTCTCGACGGCGGCGTTGAGCGCCTCGAGCGGCGCGCCCTTCTCGAGGGCGAGCTTGGCGAGGTCGACGGCGTCGTGCAGGGCGAGCCAGTGCAGCGGCGTGTTCTCGTCCTCGTCGCCCGTGCCGAGCGGCGCGCCCGCCTCGATCAGCGCCCGCGCGGCGTGCCGGCAGTTGCCGACGCAGGCGGCGAGCAGCGGCGTGCGCATCTGGCCATCCTGCATGCCGACCGAGGCACCGTGGGTGAGGAGGAGCTGGACGCACTCGACGTTGTCCAGCTCCGCCGCGAGGTGCAGCGCCGTCTGCTCGCCCTGAACGGCGGGGCGAGAGCGGTGAGGCACATACACACACACGTCATCATCTCGATGGGAGCGGTGGCGTGAGGGAGCGCACTGCGCCAGTCTCGTTGACGTCGCAGCCCTCCTTCGACACGAGATGCTTCACGCGCTTAGCGTCGCGCGCGTGCAGTGCCTCGAAGAGCTTGGAGGGCGGCATTCGGCACCAGTTGGGCAGCACCGAGATGAAGAGGGGGCGGGGAGTGTCAACCAGGTTCGCTGTGAAGAGCTGGGGCGCGCCACCCAAGAGCCTAGGTAGGTGCGGATCGGCAAGAGCGCAATCGATCTTTTTGCCCTCTATCACCTTGGGTTGTAAGAACTTGAAACACACCACGCAGGGGCACAGCAAGCACGGATAGCCGTTGAGGAGAAAGGGTAAGGTGTATGCGCAGCCACGGCCGTGCCGCGGTGGTAGGGTGCCCACAGGACCCAAAAAAAGAAAGAAAAAAGAAATGGGCCGCGCCCGATCGCAGCACTTCGTGTTGGAGAGTCGAGATATTGAGAGTGTGACTAGGAGGGTAGGACGCTGGGGATTCTCAAAGGTATACCCTTGGAATGGCCGGATCCAGCCTTAAAGTACGAGATCGCGCGCGCTTCGCGCACAGCACCGCCTGTTCTCCGCGGCTGTGTGACGACGCGTGCCGTGTGCCAGCAGAATTGGGCGCGCGCGGCGCGACGGCGCCCGCGAGGGAAGGCGCGGGTGCAGCGGCCGCCGGCGGCCGTGCCGCCCGCCAGCCAGCGCAGCAGCGGCCAGCGCAGCGGCCGCCGGCGCAGCAGCCAGAGCAGCCGGTGCGCGCCTTGCGAGGCGAGTACTGCCGCCCGGCAGCCTTGAGGCGGCCGGGCGGCAGTACTCGTTCGAACTTTGCGAGCCGTGCGCGCGCCGAGGCGCCCGCGGCGCGCGCCCGCCCGGCTGCCAGTAGGAGGCGGCGCAATATAGGTCGCGCAGCTGGGCCGCCGGGTTCTCGGGCTCCTCAGAGTAAGTGAGGGTGACCATGAAGGGGCAGTTGCGCTCGCCCCACTGGTCCGCCTTGGAGAGAGGCGGCGCCACCTGGGCGTAATCCAGCCCCGGTCGCAAGGAGTGGAGCTGGGCCGCCGTGGGGTCGGTCACGATGGTGCCGCGGATGCTCCAGACCAGGTGTGTGAAGGTGAGGAACGGGTCCGGCCCGGTCGTTTCGCCGAGGCGGAACGCGGTGTACATGAGAAAGACGTTGAGGCGGCGGAAGATGAAGACGTCGTGGCAGTCGTCGCTCCACACGCGGCCCGCCACTCGCACCGTGGGCGCCGCGCGGTAGATGTCGCGCATCATGGAGAACTTCATGGGCTCTGCGCGCCTCGGGGCGAGGGACCCGGGCCCGTGGTGCGCGAGGTAGGAGCGCATCAGCCCCGCGAAGGCCGCGGCGAGGGCTCGGTACCCTGGCATCTGCACGCCCCAGCGCTTGAAGATGCGGCAAATCGCGAGCGGATACGCGAGCGCGGAGCGCGGCTTGATGAATTGTGCATCTCGGGTGCGGGGGATGCACCAGACATGCGCGTACATCATGAGGCAGGCGAGGAGGTGGGCGTTGCGGTCAGGGTGGTCTCGCGCCTCCGCGGAGCTCCTCAGTGGGGTGGTGCCCTGGGACTCGCACACGTTGACCCAAAACTCCCAGGCGCGCTCGTCCACCTTGAGCGTGGCAGCGTTGACGCCAGACGCTGCGAGTGCGCTTGTTCGCTCCGCTGAACGGAAGAGCGCGCTGGGGGCCGCACGCAAGTGCATGCGCGCGTCCGATCCAGCGCTCGCAAGCCCGAGGACTCGCTCCCGAGTCATGCGCCGGTCCGCCTCTGCCAGCTGGCTGGAGCGTCGCTGCGCCACCGGCGGTCGGGCTTCCGGGAAGGTCGGCGTTTCGGGCGCACGCCCGCCAGCGCGCCCAGCCGGCTCGACGTCGGCGGCCATGCGAGGTGCGGCCGTGGGGCGCCACCCCCATGAGGTGTCATGCCGCTCCCTTGAGGCGCCGGCCGATTGGTCAGATGGCCGCTTGAGGTCGAGGCGCGCCCTGAGCCGGTCAGCGCGAACGTCAACGGGCAAAGAGCGAGAAACTGCGGGTGGCCCGGGGGCTGCTGGCCCGCGGCGCCCTGGCGGCAGCGCGCGAGAAGGGGGGCCGCGGCGGCGCAAGGGGCCGCCTTGCGCGGCATCCCGTCGGAGCCGGCGGTGGTCGCCGTCCACCCCAAGAACTCGGTGGCCTCAAGAAGCGGGGAGCTCTCGGGCATGATCAAAAGCATGGTGGATCCCGTCGGGTCCACCTCGGCGTCAAAAGAGTCGGCCATCGTGGCCTTCGGAAGGGCGCAGAGGGCGACTTTGAGCGCGCTTCAACTCTTCCTCCTCGTTCCCAAGTTCGACGAGGAGAGAGGGAGCGCGCACAGACTGACGTCAGCTCTGCTCCTGAAGTACACCTCTGAAAGACACCTTCAGAGGTGTGGTGCACCTCTGAGGCACCTCAGAGGAAACGCTGCACTTCTTTTATCGATCTCGTCGCCAGACTCCGATTTCTCTTTGTCGGGCCATGTGCCGCTCGCTCGTCCGCCCAAGTGACTCGGACGCGCGGTCGAGGGCACCCCACCGTTCCTGGGGCGCGCTGGCGCTCGCCCACAATCGTCCCCCACCCATCCACCCTTTTGTCTTTGAGGCTGTCGCTCCGAGAAAACTTGTCTCGCAGCTGCGAGAAATTACCTTTCTCATTCTCCTTTCTGCTCTCCCCGGCCCCCTCGGCCCTGGGCGTGAGGGTGTGAGAGCAGAGGTTACCGACCGCACTCCACAAGTCCCCCCCCCCCCCCGGCACGATGACACAACCCACAGGAATAAATACTTGTGTCGCTAATGTTCGAACAAGCGGTCGTGTCGTGCACCTCGGGTGTTTGGGAGGTCGTGGGAGCCGCTCAGGACCATTCTGGGGGCGCAATTCGCCTGGTTTCCCTTGAACACGCGGTTTCGCCCCCTCGGGAGCGCCCAGATAATCGCGCGGCCCCCCTGTGGAGACGGTCTCGCGCACCTGCGCCAGACCCCACCGCACTAGCTACATAGATCGTCAGCAGTAGGCGTGCTCAGAGCCCGGATTTGGGCCCATTCTCCAAAGGGCTCGAGAATGGCGCCCGGCAACGTGCAGCTGCAGGCCAGAGGGCGTGAGGTGAGGCCGAATCCGCAGTCGCACGAGCACCGCTGCCCCCAGTGGTGATCATGCATGGAGTGGCACGGCGGATAGGCCCGCCTGCGAGCGTGGAAGACAGTCGCGGGGCGTGAGGTCTCAATGTATCGCCGGCTAGGACCGGATACGGCGGCAGCGGGAGAGGGAGGGAAGCGTGAGCGGCGGGCGACGAGAGTGATTTCCCCGATCTCGCTAAAAATGGCCTAGTCCCCTCACGGGGGGCCGGGCGAGCACACACCTCGCGTCTGAGCGCGAGTCGACGAGTGGTCGCCGAGAGATCGCCGAACCACTTTCGAGTGCGCGCGCACACAGCACAGCTGCGGGTTGTAACTCGACTGCCGATCGCGCGTGCGGGATGTAAATGCAGCTTTCTGGCGCCAGGTGCACGGTGGCAGGGACTGGAGGCTCGGCCAAAGGGGAAGAGCAGTCCTCAATCCTCACGTAGAGGTCGCTGGGCTGGATCCATCGAACTGCCACACACCTGGAGCGGAGGCACATCAGGTCTTGCGGCACGCTCTCCGACAGATGCATGCCTTTTGAGCAAGCCCACGCGCCTCCACCGTCGCGTAGTATGCCAGCGGCACGCCGGTACGCCTACGTGTCGTGCGCGCTCGGCTGTAATCGGCGTTGAGACTGCCTAGCGCGCACATCGAGAGCGCCGAGTTGCCTTGCCGCGGGGTAACCGGCTCAAAGAGGTGGGGTTCGAGCGGCGCCTGAGCGCGTGGGAATGCGTAGTGGGCTTGGAATGAGACGCCTGGCGTGCATCGGGCTCGGACGGTGTCTGTTGTGAGCTCACCGCTCGACGCACAAACCAGGCGCTTTGGGCGCCCGCCAACTGGCCTCACGGTCGAGAGAGCGGAACGCGGTTCGCCGAACAGCAATACACGTGGCCGCACTACTGTAGAGGTACGAACAGGTATGCAGATCGCGGCGCGCCGACAACTGGCACGGCGTCAGAGCCAATCTTGACCAAGGGCTGCTGGCCTGTGCCGACCCTCGCCGCCTTTCGGGCTCACAGCACGGCTGGCCATCGCGTGAACAGGACGTGCCCTTCCGTTTTAAGGCAGTTCAATACCTTCCCCACGGGACACCAGGTCGATATCCGGCTAAACCACACGACCCCGAGAAACGCATAAGCCGCCCCGGCGCTGCCTCCGATTCCGGCCGTATCGGCCATTTCGCTGGGGCGGCTTATGCGTTTCTCGCCAAAATGGCAAAGATGTCGAGCCAAAGCTGTCGACGCCGAGTTCGGCACCCGATTCGCCTTAAAACTGAAGGAGGGGGCGCGGCTCGGAGATGGCAAGGCACGGCGAGGGCAAACGTGCGGCTATTATGACGCGTTTAGGGGCACACTGGGCAAATCGGCCGATTTCCCTCCCGCTAAATCATCACGGCCCCGTAACACCCTCCGCGCGCGGTCAAAGGCTTCCCAGGGCCGGTCCATGACATGAACCGATAGACACAAGCAAAAAAAACCGCACCTCTAAGCTTATCGGGCACCCCGAGGCCCATACGGCGTCCCGGCGGGCCCCGGCGGAGGTCCGGCGCGGCGCTCCAAATCCGCACTTCGCGAGCTTCTACGGGAGTTCACGCGGCCTCTCCGCCTCGTGAGGCACACCCCACACCAACCACGAGCCCTGGGGCCGTGGGCGGACCTTTGGCCGCGGCGTCCGGAGCTTTAGTCGTCGAACATCGGCCGCCAACTAGGCCGTCGAGCGAACGTGTCCGGAGAGGCTCTCGGATGGGTCCGGCAGCGGTCCCATAGACCCAGAAGCTCGCCCCGGCGGAGCACTCACGGCTCGGCCCCCGCCCCTGGTCACCCAGACGTGCCCTTGGACAGCCGTAGGGGCTCGCATGACGACGTTGGCGCCCGCGACGACGCCCTCCCCGACGACGTCGCATCTGGCAGACTACTCGGGCGCGGCGGCGCGGAGGATCACATGGTTTGGGACTCTGAGCGATGGCAGAGGCCTTTTACTGCAAACGAGGACGCCCCGCGAGGCCCCGTTGGCCGGGAGTGGTGAGTGGGACCATAAACAAGCACTATATCCCCTACCGCGACCAGCCCACACACAGCCCAAACCGCTGCCAAACCGGCCCTGGTCACGCAGGCGGGGAGGCTGCCGGGGCGCCCAAACAGTCCCTCACGAACGCCACACGGGCCACCACGGCCCGTCCGGCGGCCCGAGTGCCGCCCCACACCCGCCCGACGCCCTCGGCCAGCCAGCGCCCACTCTGAGAGGCTTCACCGCCGCCAGCGCGCCGAGCGCGCCGCCCTCTCCTCGCGCCACACGGGCCCCTGGCCGCACGCCCGAGAGGCGGCCCATAATTTGAGTCGAGACGCGCCGCCGGCCAGCCAGCAGCTCGCCCGCCACCCGCAGAGTGCCGCCGCCGCCCCCAGCCCGCACTGGAGAGGCTCTCCCGGCCGCTAGCCGCTGTCGCGTCGCCCGGCGGCTGCGCTGGCAGCGTGGCGGTGAGGGCGGTGGGGGAGATGGCGGCGGCGGGCTGGGCCTGGCGGTGAGGGAAGTGGCGGCGACGGGGGCGGGGGTGACCGTGGCGGCGGGCTCGGTGGCGGCGGCGAGGGCGGCGGCGGCGAGGGCGGCGGCGGTGAGGGCGGAGGGGGAGAGGGCGGGGGAGGGCTCGGCGGTGGCGGAGACGGGGGTGGTGGCGAGGGCGGCGGAGGCGAGGGCGGGGGCGGGCTCGGAGGCGGTGGTGACGGGGGTGGCGGCGAGGGCGGCGGTGGCGAGGGAGGCGGCGGCGATGGCGGGGGCGGGCTTGGGGGCGGAGGGCTGGGCGGTGGTGGTGATGGTGGCGGAGGGCTGGGCGGCGGCGGGGATGGTGGCGGAGGCGACGGCGGCGGCGGCGACGGCGGAGGCGGGCTTGGCGGGGGCGGGGAGGGCGGTGGTGGCGAGGGAGGTGGTGGCGATGGCGGCGGCGGTGATGGCGGCGGCGGCGACGGAGGGGGCGGTGAGGGCGGCGGCGGAGAGGGAGGCGGCGGCGATGGCGGAGGCGGCGAGGCAGGAGGGGGTGAGGGCGGGGGCGGGCTTGGTGGCGGAGGGCTCGGCGGCGGAGGCGACGGAGGAGGCGGGGAAAGCGGAGGGGGCGACGGCGGCGGGGGCGATGGAGGGGGCGGCAAGGGCGGTGGCGGTGACGGGGGCGGCGGCGACGGCGGCGGTGGGGATGGCGGCGGGGGGGAAGGTGGCGGGGGCGAGGGCGGCGTGCTCGCGATGGCGGCGCCGAGTCGCCCCGAGCGGAGCACGGCCAAAGGTCTGAGACGCGGGGAGGGCGGGGCGGGAGGTCGTCGTGGGGGCGTGGGGGCGCGGAGGCGGCGTGCGGGGACGCGCGGAGGGCGTTGGTGGTGTGTGGGAGGTGGGCGAGGGAGAGCTGAGGCGGCCGGCGGTGGTGGCGGGAGCAGCGGAGGCGACGGCGTCGGAGGGGGTGGGGGGGAGGGAAACGGCGGCGGCTGTGGCGGAGACAGCGGCAGCGGCGGTGGCGAGGGCCTAGCCTGAGGGGGAGGGGGTGGGGGAGGGGATGAGGAACGGTGAGGGCGGCTGGGGCAGCCGGGAAGGCAACACAGGCGAGGCGCGGCGCACCTCAAACTCGAGCGAGTAGCGGGAATATCACCCGCTGCTCCGGCGGGAGATTGCTCCCCCGCCGCCCCCTGGGTCACCCCGAGTGACCTCGCAGCCCACGCCGTGAGGCGCTGCTGTCAGAGGGGTTTATAACCGCCGTATCCACCCCACACTGGCCGCCGAGGGGCCCGGCGGGCTGAGGCGCGCGAGGCGGCTTTTGCTCCCGCGGGGCGGCTCTACCCGTCTCAGCACGGCGTCCCGAGGTGTAGCCGTGTACCTGGCGGCAGGGCCATCACTCACGCGCCTACTTGCGGCACGAGGGAAGGTGTGACGCGACCGCGAGAGGCGAGATGGGTGATGGCGAGACAGTCGTTTGGCCCGTTTGAGGCTGAAAGGATGACCGCGGACGATGAGGGCGACGATTCATCGCGGCTACTGAGCAGGCAAGGTCCGGACCTACAGGATGGAGGGGCGAGTAGTGAGACTCGGGACCATATCTTCGCGTCGAGAGACGAAAATCCGGATTGTTGGCGCCAGCCGCCGCCGGCCGCCGAACGTCACTTAAGGGAACTGCGCGACGACGACGACATTTCTGAGGTGGAGCGTTCACCACCGCCCTTCCCATGGTGTTTGCCGGTCGGGGGGGCGTCGGCAGCACCGCCGTTCCGCGCGGATGTTGCAAACGGTGGCTCGGGGCACCTATCTCGGCAGCCCCGGGGCGGGAGCCGAGGAGGGGCAGCCGTTGCGGTGGCGCCATCGCAGCTCGGCGGCGCGTGGGGAGCCGAGCGGCTCCCAGCGATCCCGCGAGAGAAGGGCCCGCATCCGTCCCGGATGCCGCGCCCACGCTGCCCGACGCAAGCGCCCACCTTGCCCGACGCAAGAGAGAACTTGTCGCGCCCTTTGTATTTAAAGGCCTATTTCCAGCTTGGGGATTTGCGCCGACCGTGCGTCATTGGGACTCGTGGCGCCTCCCAGGCCCGCCGCAGCGGTCCCATGGGTACCTGCCGTCCGTACCGGTCCACGGGCTGGCCCTGGGCACATTCGGACCGAACTCGCTGCGCAATCCGGTCTCGGTATTGCTGTCGGCGGCCGGCAGCCCTCGGGGGTCGAGTCGCAGGATGTCGCAAAACTTTGCCACACGTGCTCGAGCGTCGAGCTTCCGGTGTCCCCAGTCGCAACTACCTCCGGCGAGGTGGCTGACGTTGCACAATCACATCGGTGGCGCATGCGGAGAGCACCAGTGCTCTTTCGGTGGGCTGTCGTGGGGTGGTGCACGACACGCATTGAGAGGAAGCCAGGTGGGGTTTAGCCCAATGTGGCCTCCAAAACCTCCTTTTCAGTGGTAAGCGCCACCTGGCACCTCGCGCCGTACCCCCCAGCCGCGTGTGCGATCGCCCACGGATCCGGGGCGGGGGATAGGAGCCCGAAACGTCCACACAAGTATGCTCGGTGGCTCGTCAGAATGGTTCTTCAAGCGTTGTGTCATCGTGCCCCCCTTTCAACATGACGTGCCCCAAACTTCACATTTTACTTCTCTTTGCTCTTTCATCACTCAGCTCACGTTACACTTCAGCAGCACACACACGCACAACGGCGGAGCAGCGCCAATCCTCACCTCCCCAACACCCGAGCGAGGTACTCGTCAACGGTTCCGTCGAACCGCTGCACCGTGCGCTTGGCACCGCTCACGATGTAGACGTCGCGCGCCACCTTTTCAAGGAGGCTCGCGTTGTGGGACACGAGGACGATGCCGCCCGCAAAGCGCTCGAGCGCGTCGCTCAGGGCGTCGATCGAGTAGAGGTCGAGGTGGTTGGTCGGCTCGTCGAGCAGCAGGAGATGCGGCGCCTCCATCGCCAGGCGCGCGATGACGACGCGCACGCGCTGCCCTCCGCTAAGCGCCGAGAGGGGGAGGGAGGCCAGCCCGCTGGCCCCGCTGTTGATGCCAAACGAGCCCAGCTGGCGCCGGAGGTCCTCGTCCTTGGCGTCGGGCAGCTCGTCCTGGCAGAGCGGGGGGGGGGGGAGGGGCTGGCCGTTGGGCAAGTGCAGGGCGAGCGGTGGGCCGGGGGGGGCGAGCCGGCGCCTTGAGCCAGGCAAACCCGCTCCGCGTCTCCTATGGGAAGGGTCCGAGAAGGTTCCGTGAAGGCTCGAGGAGCTGCTGGATGCGCAGCCCGCGCTTCCTTGTCGAGGCTCTCCGCGAGGTGCTGGCTGTAGTGCGCCACGCGCAAGCCGCGGTGGCGCCACACCTCGCCCGCGCTCGGCTCGGCCTCCCCCGTGAGCAGCCGCATCAGCGACGACTTGCCCGTCCCGTTCCGGCCGACGAGCGCGACCTGTGCACAAGCAACGCGTGTGTAGACAAGAGGCGCTCTTCACCGCCCGTCGCGGCGGTGACTTGCGCGACCCGGCAGCGAGAGCCGAGCGACAGCTCGACGCCTGAGAAGAGGGTCGGCTGTCCCCCGCCCGGGTAGGCAAAGCCGACCGACCGCAGCTCCAGCAGCGGCGCGTCGTCCGACAGGCCGAGCGGCGCGCTGTCGCCGAAGCCCCACTTGAGCTCCGGCGCCGACTTCGGCAGCAGCGACGTGCCCACCATCTTGCGCATCGTGCCCGACCCCTTGCTCTCGCCGTCGTTGTGGTTGGCCGCGCCCGCGCGGATGCCGTGTCTGCCCGTAGCAATTAATGTATCAAGGAATCGTTCAAGGAGGCCGTGCCTCCCACCAGAATGCACCAGAGGCAGGAGTGAATGCGGACTCGTGCAGTGTGCGCAAGCAGGTTCCCGGTGCAGCTAAATACAGCCGAGTGCGTGTCCTCTCGAGTGCTGGTCGGAGTGTACACGGATCCCGCATCTGAGGCTGCGCGGGCTTCTGCGCGTTGAACTTTTTGCCGTCGGCCGTCTTCTCGAGGCCCATCCGGCCGAGCTTCTTCTCGCGGGAGGCGACCAGGTCCGACTTCTTCTGGTCGCCGTGCTTCCCGGCGGCCGCCTGCTTCATCTTGTCAACCGACTGCTCGATGTGCTTCTTCTTCCGCTCGAGCGCCGCGACCTGACGCTGCATCGCGGCAGACGAGTCGGCGGTCCGCGTCTCAAACTCCTAGAGAAGCACGTGACGTGGACCTCAGGGGCGTGGACACGGCATCGGGTGTGCAGAGCACCGCGTGAATGCGAGAGCTACGATGCGGTTGCGTGTCGACTCGAGCCGCTGGCTCGAGAGGAGACGGACTCCGCATCTCCTCCGCATCTAGGCCCCTCTCCTCGAGCGTGCCGTGAAAATAGGTGAGCGTCCCCTTGACGCCCTCGAAGAGGATGATGTCGGTCGCCACCGCGTCGAGGAAGGCGCGGTCGTGCGCGACGACCAGCATCGTCCCCCGAAACTCGTCGCGGAGGTACCGCTGCAGCCATCGCAGCCCCCGGAGGTCGAGGTGGTTGGTCGGCTCGTCGAGCAGCAGCAGCTCGGGCTCGACGAAGAGCGCGCTCGCCATCGCCAGCCGCGCCTGCCACCCTCCGCTCAGCTCGCCCACTGCGGCGCCCTGCATCTCCGCCGTGAAGCCGAGGCCGCCGAGGATGGCCTCGACCCGGTGCCGGCGCAGTCCCTCCGACTCTGCGTCGAGCTCCTCGAGCGCCTCGTAGATCTCGCATAGCCGCTCCGTCGCAGACTCCCTCGCCTCGGCGGACTCCCTCTCGAGCCGTGCCGCCTCCGCCTGCAAGTCCGAGACGCGGCTGTCGGCGGAGAGCACCGCCTCTATCACCTGCTGCTCGGGATCGATCCGGTGGTCCTGCTCCACCAGAAACGTGCGGATGGAGCCGGGCCACTCGGGGAGCGTGCCAGAGGCAAGCGCCCGAAGAAGCGTCGACTTGCCGCACCCGTTACGGCCGATCATGGCGTACCGGCCACCGCTGCGGAGCCGCAGACGGTTCTTGAGGTGCCCAAAGTCGGCACCATGGCCACGGTTCCGGCCGCCGTCCGCGGTGAGCAGCGCCTTGTCGCCGTCGCCGGCAGTCAGCTCGTGGACCGGCACGTCGAAGAGCATCGGCTGCGCGTGGTTGCTTGTCGCCGAGAGGAGTACTAGTTATAGTAGTATGAGAAATGTGAAAACCGGCCTCTACACCACTACACCACGCTTGTCTCTACGCACAACCCTTGTCCTGGTGCGGTCCGTTCGCTCGCCTCGCCGACACACTTTTCTTTTTTGCTGGATGTGCGGAAAGCAGGGATTCGGCGCCCTTTTTCTTTTCTAGATGCGGGACGTTCACTACGAGGTCAAGTGCTGGAACCCTCTCATTAAGTCGACGACGTTGGGGAGGGGCTCGTGGGGCAATCGGTCTCGGGCACCGCACCCGTGCTGCCACAAAGCACAATGTGCTGCCACAAAGCACCACTAGCGATTTCGCGCGGAGGGCGTAGTGAAGTGCTGGGGCGCTCACTGTGTGTTATTCGGGTGGGGATCCATCAGTGGTAAGCGGCTTTAGTCACAGATCCAAGCTCAGACGTCACACCAACACCACAAACACGCTCACTTCGCCGCTGCTGTAGATGGGCCTCCGGGGGCCCATGCTACGTCGAAGCACAGACCCGATCTCGGCACTCACGGGCTGCTACGCGCCCGCGCGCGGCGCGGGCCGCACCGCCCATGCCCCCGGGTCACCGACCCCGCCTCTCGGCCCTCTCGGCCCTCAGGAGCGTGCGGGAGACCGGCGAGGGGCGCGCCGCGCGCCGCCTGCAGAGCCGCCAGAGGCATTGCCGCCTCCGCTGGCGGGGTCCCGCGCGTCCGCCCGCGCCCGCGCCCGCCCACGCCGCGCCCGCGGGCTCCGGATCCGCCGCCCTCCTTCTCCTTCTTCTCGATGGCAGTCCACGCGTGCTTGTGGACGGGTCGGCGGCGTGGTCGAGGGGAAGGTCGCCGGCGGCCGCAACTCTGCCGCCGTCGCTCCACCGGCTCTGATCGAGTATCGGGCGTTGGCGGCGGCGCAAAGCGGGTCTGGCGCATCCATCGCCACGAGCCTCGCGGCGGCGGTCGTGGCACACCTGGTGGCGGCTCTCGGGGCCGTCTCTACGGCGCTCGACACCGTGTGAGGTCGCCGGCGGCCGCAGCCACCTTTGCCGCCGTCGCTCCGCCGGCTCTAACCGAGTATCGGGCGTTGAGTGCGGCGGCGCAAAGCGGGTCTGGTGCGCCACACGGCCACCACCCTTGCCACCGCCCTTGCCGCCACCCTTGCCACCCTTTGCCGCCTTGCCTCCGCCGCGGGCGGCGGTGGGAGCGGCCTGCTGGGCTAGCATGTTGTCCGTGGCTGTGGACGGGCACGTGGACCGTCAATTCATGTTCTAACGGCCTCCGGGATTCAAACAAAAAATAGCCGGGGCCCTCTCGCAACCCATCCGACCCCCCGGGACCCGTAACGCGGCTGGTGCTCGTGGAAACTTTGGGAGGCATTGCGCCGCCCACCAAGCAGTTCCTCCACGTGTTCGCCAAAGAGGCGGCGGGCACCAACACGGACCGGACGGTGTACGGGGCGGCGTCGGCGAGCGCCTCCTCCTTCGTCGTCCACCACACGCAGCAGATCTCCAAGGCGGCGGTGGCGGGCGACGCCGACAACATCAAACAATCAGGCGCGCAAGGAGCGTACCGACTGGATCAACAAGCAAAAGAACAAGCAAGCGACGAACGGCTCCTTGTCCTCGGCCCCAGTGGGGGGTGCCCGCGCCGCCTAGCTCTGCAGACGGGCCCCTCCACCCTTCCTGTAATCATGTAGTCCCCACATTCGCAATCGTGGGATCGCTTGTCATGTAGGTGCGCGGTGTGCACTTGGAGCACTTGGAGTGCGGGCATCGGCGTGATTTCTCTTTTCTAACCTTTGCTTACGGCGCCATCTCCGCCCTCTGCCTGCGGGATGGCTGCTGCCACCTGGGCGGACCACGACACGAACGGCCGTCTCACCCGGGCGCTCAACGACGCGCGCGCGCTACTCGATGGCGACGACGACGATGACGCGAGCGTCGGCTCTTCCGGGCTATCGGTCATCCTTCCCGCGCCGGCGGCCGCCGAGCCGCACTTTATGGTCGTGCGCCGCTTCCTGCTGCGGCACATCGGGTGGGTGTACGCGATCCAGGAGACGCTGCTGCTGCTAATGATCGGCGTCTCGGCCAACCTGCTCGCCTTTCTGCTCGACCACCTGATTGAGGCGCTCGTGATGGGCCGCGCGGCGGCGGCGCAGGCGGAGGGCTCCTTCCTGCCGTCGTACGCCGTGTGGACGGGCTCGGCGCTGGTGCTGTGCGCGCTCTCTGCCATGGTCGTCCAGTTCATCGGCCCCGCCTCTGCCGGGTCTGGCATCCCGCAGATGAAGTCTGTGCTGGGCGGCATGCGGATGCACAACTACCTCTCGCTGCGCACGATGGTGGCGAAGATGCTCTCGCTCGTGCTCGCGCTGGCGGGCGGCCTCTCCGTCGGCAAGGAGGGGCCGTACGTCCACATCACCTCCTGCGCCGCCGCGTGTCTGACCCGCCTCCCGGGCTTCCGGCGGCTTGGCCAGGCCTCAAGACTAGCCGTGACGAGACTCCCGGCTGTGCCTCGGCTGCACCTCGCCACCACCTCGCCACCACCTCGCCACCACCTCGCCACCACCTCGCCACCACCTCGCCACCACCTCGGCACCTCGGCTTACCTCGGCTGTCTCTCGCGCAGGACGAGGCGCTGCGACAGCAGATGCTCTCCGCCGCTTGCGCCGCCGGCGTCGCCGCAACCTTTGGCGCGCCGGTCGGCGGGGTGCTCTTCTCGATCGAGGTGACCTCGACGTACTACTCGGTGCAGCACCTCTGGAAGAGCCTCTTCGCCTCCGTCTGCGGTGCGCTCGTCTTTCGAGGCATGCGCGACACCGGATCGCTCGGCCAGGGCTTCCGCAAGACGGACTTTGGCGACATGGACCAGCTGCTGCACAACGGCGAGATCTACGCCTTCGCGCTCCTCGGCTGTGTGTGCGGCCTCGTCGGCGCCGGCTTCGTGCACGCCACCTCGTCGCTCATCTCCCTCGTGCGCGAGCTGCGCGTCGCCCTCGCGCAGCGCCGCACCAGGCGCCGCCACGTCCCGGCGACATCTCCACGACATGCGCACGCACATGCACACGCACACGCACACGTCCATGACATGCACATGCCCGCGTCCCCGACCCGTCCCCGGTCCCGCAGGCACCGCTACGTGCACCACTCGCACCCGCTGCTCCCGCCCGCGCGCCGGCAGGTCGCGTCGCGCATCGAGGCGCTGCTCTAACCCTAACCCTGACCCACCCTAACCCTAACCCTAGGTCGCGTCGCGCATCGAGGCGCTGCTCGGCTTCGACGTCCTCGCGCCTCTGCGCGGCGACTGCTCGTCCGCCACCGCGCTCGAGGCGCTCCTCTCGCGCTACGGCCCCCTTCCTTCTAGATGCGGCATCCGGATCCGTGCATTGCAGCTAGCACTTCGAGAGGACACACACTCGGCCGTACTCGGCCGCGTTCGGCTGTGCTTATAGCCCTTGTCTTCACGACGCAGGCTACACGCTCGTCGTCGCCTTCACCTCCGCGATGCTCACTTTCCCGTTTGGATTCTTCCGCTCCCCGCCGCAAGAGGCGAGCCTCGAGCTCTTATTAACATTATTAGTATTGTATTCTCTTCCGCTCCCCGCCGCAAGCGGCGAGCCTCGAGCTCCGCGGCCAGTGGCGAGCCGCGCCTCCTCACACGTCCGCCGCGCGTGCGACACCGCCAACAGGTGATCAACGAGCTCTTCCGGCCAAACTCGTTCGACATGGCGGCGCGCTGGGCGAACCCGTCCCTCACCGCCAACCTCGCCATCTACGTCGTGTGCAAGTTCGTCTTCACCTGCATCGCCGTCGGCTGCCCCATCTCGTGCGGCGTCTTCACGCCCGTCTTTCTGATTGGCGCGGCGGGCGGCAGACTCTTCGGCGAGCTCCTCAACGACATCACGCCCGTCGACGTGCAGATCACGGCGGGCGGGTACGCCGTCGTCGGCGCAGCGGCGCTCGCCGCGGGCGTGACCCGCACCGTGTCGACGTCGGCGCGCGCCCTCGACTCCAGCGGCCAGCTGTGGGAGAGCCTCGCCACACCCTCTTGACGCGCGTGCACCGCGAGCAGGTGATCGTCTTTGAGCTCACCGGGCAGCTGAGCCACATGCTCCCCGTGCTCGTGGCGGTGCTTCTCGCGTACGGCGTGGGCAACGCGTGCAACACCTCCATCTACGACACGATGATGACCCTCAACAAGCTGCCCTACATCCAGCCGCTCAAGCCGCACCACGCGTCGTCGCGCTGCGCGCACGACGTGATGGGCGCCACCCTCAAGCCGCTCCTGCTCGGACCCTGCTCGGACCCTCCTCTCGGCACCCTCTTCGCAGGTGATGGACGCCACCCTCAAGCCGCTCTGCGTCCCGTGCACCTTCGCCGACGCGCACCGGCTGCTCCTCGAGTCGGAGGCGCTCGAGTTCGCGCTCGTCGACGCGGGCGGCGCGCTGCTCGGCGCGGTGCCTCGCGCCTACCTCGACCTGCAGATCGAGCACATCCTCTGCTCGTCGGACGGAGGGCGCAAGCGGCCCGCGCCGCTGCTCGACAAGATTGCGACAAAGATGACCGAGGCGCTCGGCTCGCCTCGCTCGTGGACAATCACGCGGCACCTCTCCCTCACCTCCCTCGGCGTCGGAGACGGAGACAACCGACGCAGCCGCCGCTCCCTCGCCCGCAGCCGCAGCCTCGACCGCAGCAGCCTCGGCGGCGAGCTCGCCAGACAGCAGCCGCTGGCGCCTGCCCCTGCGGAGCCGTCGGACAGCACAGAGCTGACGGCGATGACGCGCCAGCACCAGCCGCAGCCGCAGCAGACGCAGCCGCAGACGCAGCAGCCGCAGCAGACGCAGCACCAGCCGCCGCAGCACCAGCAGACGCCGCAGCCGCAGCCGCCGCCGCAACAGACGACGACGCAGCAGCCGCTGCCAGCGACGACGACGGCATCGGCGTCGCTGGCTGCCGCCACTCCTGATGCAGCGTGCGCCGTGCAGCCGTCGGGGAGCGCGGACGCGCTCAGCGCGTCGCCGGCGTCCGTCTCTCCGTCGGCGGCGTCGAGCGGCAGCGACACGCAACGCGCGAGCACGGGGAGCACGGCCGCGGGCCGGCCGGGCAACCCCTCGCCCGCGCCGGGGCTCGGCATCGAGCGAGCGCCGTCCAGGATGACGCGCGCTCAGCGGCTGCAGCGGCGCAACTCTGGCCTCGTCTCGCCCTCGTTTGGCGTCCCTCCCTCCGCAGCGAGCTCACCGGGTCGGAGATCCCCCGAGGTGAACCGAGATTCGGCCGAGATTAGGCGGCGAGTTCACAGAGTCGGAGCTCGCGCTGCTCGACCTGCCGCTCGACCTCGGTGTGCTGCCCCTCGGCACGGACGAGTCGATGGGCATCGGCCGCTCGCGCCCCACCGCCGTCAACCACGCGCCCACCGTCGTGCTCGCCGCGACGTCGCTCGCCACGGTGCACATGCAGTTTTCGCTCTTTGCGACGGAGCACGCGTACGTCACGTACGCGGGCCGATACGTTGGCGTGATCCGCCGCTCGCAGCTGACTGGAGAGGAGGGCGGCGTCGTGTGACGACGTGTGCTGCTTTTGAGGCTGTCGTGTGTTCGAGTTCGTCATCGCCGTGTGTATCAGATGTCAGGGGCGGCGGTTTCGGCCAGCCGCGCCGTGCGTCCAGTTTCGCGGCGTGTCCTGTGCTTGCGCCCTCCGGCAGCGGAATGGATCCGCTTGCCGGGGCACGTGCCCCTATTTACATTGAGTCATATCACTAATTTACAATAATAATACAGTACGCGTGCTACGTCCACGATGTGTGGAGGAACACACGTACGCTCTATAATAACACATGCCGCGTGCACACACACACACCCCAGGAAGGCGCTGCTGCGCGCTGGTGGCGCCTTGTCATCACAAAAGGTGCATCAGTACGACGACTACGCGGGCGACTTCTCGAGCCAGGCTTCACTAGCACCCGCCTCCAGTACCCTCCGTCGCGCCGCGGCGCTGTGTGCGGCCAGCGCTGCGAGTGTTTTTGTAGCGAGCGACTGGAGAGTCTGGGTTTCTGGATGCCACTGCATTGCCGCGACGATGGCCTCGGCTCCGTTCGCCTCCAGTACCGCGTCGACGTCCTCTGGCAGCGTCGTCTCTGCCATGTGCAGCAGCGCTGCGACGCCGTGTTCGGCCTGCTGCGGATCCTCTCGGAAGCGGTGCATGTTTTTGACGACCCACTTTGGCTGCTGCAGCTCGATGCCGAAGGACTGCGGCCCGCTCTTTGGCCGCTGAGGCACTGGCTTGTCCGGCGTGAAGACCCTGGCCATTGCAAGCAAGAGAGCCTTCGCTTGCAGAAAGAATTCTTGCAGGAAGAATTTACTCAGGGACCGCCAGTGGAGTTGGGATTCCACCGTGCACCGCGCTGCGAGCCTGTCGTGTCCCTTGTCAGGAGCAGGAGAGCCCCACCTGTGCCCCTGATCGTCCTTCCAAAATCCTGCTCGTGCAGGTGTGGACCCTGTCCTCCTCCCCTATCCCTCGATGTCTGTTTTCTTTCTTTCTCCGCAGAAAAGAAAGCGGACTGGCGCACCGGCCCCCGAACTATCGATAACTAAGTTTTGCAGGGACCCCGAAACACCAGCGCCGGCGCCCTGCACATACATGGGCCTGGCCGGCGACACGTGCATCTTTTGGGATTTCGAGAACGTGGTTGTACCGAACTGGTGCAAAGCCTCGGCGGCCGCCAATGCCATTCGCGAGGTGGTGCTGCCGCACGGGCGCATCACGGAGCGGCGCCTATACTACGACTCTGCAAAGGCCACCAGTAGCACTGATCGCATTGGTCTCGATCTGAGTGGCTTCACACTAGTCGACTGTCCAACACGTGGCACCAAGGAGACACTCGACAAGAAGCTGATTGTCGATGTGATGCATACCGCCTGGGAGAAGCGCGCCCGCGACGCAGCCATCACTGTGGTACTGATCACTAGCGACGGCGACTATGCATACACGATCGCGCGCCTAAGAGATATTGGTGTCAAGACGGTCGTCATCTATGGGCCACTGACACAGACTGCCGACGTGCTTTTGGACTCATGCGATGTCGCGCTGAGTTGGATCCACGACGTGCTTCCTGCCACGCTAAACCCCGCTGTCGATGAACCAGAACCGGCATCCGCCGACTCCATCAGTGCAAGTCCCGACCTGAAGGATCGCGTCAAAAGCGCCACCTCCCGCCACTTAGCCGAGCTGTCGGAGTCTGAGGATACATGTAATTGCCAGCACTTTCAGGCAGAGGCACTTCTTGATGGGATCGATAGGGAGGGCTGCGAAGATGACGTCTCTGTCGTGGACCAGATAGAGACCGAGGAAGGACGACATCTCATCCTTCTGAACTGCGTGCACGGCAGTCAAACCGGGGAGCTACGCAATTTTCCCAATCGGACCTGGCAGAACTGCATGACGCCGGACGCCACGGTTTCCAAAAAGTTCTACAAGAAGCGCGGCTTGCACTGCTTGCCTGAATACAGAGCCGTTCGCAATGCTGCGCTGCGCGCGGGTCTCATACACGCAAGCTTTGGCGCGCCGAGACACGAATCCCACCCCAATCCCCTGGAAGGGCACACGAAGCTGATGTACCTTTGCCTCACCATGAAGGGCCGCTCTCGCCTCGGACTTCCCGAGGCCCTCGACCGGAGTTAATTCTCTAAAAAGAAAGGGCACGCCCCCCGGGGGTGGGGAAAGACGGAAGGCAAAAAAAACAGAGATACTCTAGCACTAGAGAGCATCTGTGGCCGAGGATGGCGCCCACACCGCGACGGCTACGGCTAGCTTAGTGGCTCGCTAAACGCTCGCCTCGCTTTGTGTTTATCGCGAGATATAAAAGAATTTCAAAAGTCTCTCGCACAGACACGCACGATTCACACAACAGGCAAAGTGTGGACGACAGTAATTAGAATTTAGAAGCTCGTCCAGCTCGTCCTCACAGTGGACACAGAAGCCGTCGTCCTCGAAGGCGTCATCGGAATGGCGGTCAGACGGATGGTCAAATCCGCTAGCACCGTGGTGCTCGCCGAAAAGACCATCCCCATCCCACTCCCCTTCATCCCAACCCAGTCCCAACCCCCGTCCCCCCCACCCGGACCCGCGCGCCTCCCCAGCTCCCACCCCGACGTAATCCCGTAAAAGCTAAAAGAACTTCGCGTTTCCTCGACCAGCGTGTTAGATTTCTCTCTCTCTTTTTAATCATTATCACGGAACAGGCAACAAAGCTCTTCATTTCAGCACCCCGCAGTGACTCCTCCACGCCTCAATGCGCTGGCGCCTTGCCTTATGAAACCGAGCCACTGAAGAGTGACTCCTCAGTCAGACGCGCGCGACATGGCGTGCGGCATAACGAAGATGGGCCAAAGGTCCTTGATGGCCTGGACATCTCGCAGCGCGAACGCTGACTCGGCAAACAGGTGGCCGATCAGCAGCACGCCCACAGCGTGCTTGCGGGCGACTTTCGACCACAGGTGGTGCGTCTGCGGCGACCACGGGGAAGCCGCCTGGATGACAAGCGCTGCCGACGCGTGCTTAGCTGAGAGCTGTTGCGCAACCTCAAGCGGTGTGCCCACTCCTGTGACTCGCTCGTGGACGTCGGCGTCGCCGCGCAGTAGCTCCAAGGTCCGCCACGTCGGAAGCCACTTGAGGAAGTGCAGGGGCGACCAGTCTGCGCTGCGGTGGACAAACTCAAACACGTCGTACGCGCCCGGTTCTTCGTCTCGAGAGAGGTCTGCGAGGGGCGGCCAGTACGAGGGAATGGTCGCGCCCATCGCACGCAAAACCTGCGCGCCGATCAGGAGGCCGTTCTCGACAGCCGCCTCCAAAGGCACATCTCCCTGGTCAACGTAATCGTCCTCCTCGTCCTCGTCCTCCTCGTCCTCGCCGCAGAAGGCAGCGGCGTCAACATCAGCTCCCGCCTCGACCAAGAGCCAGACGCACTCTTGCCACTCCTGCTGCTTGCAGTCAGCGTTTTTTGTGTTCATCGCCACTCCCAGCGGTGTCCGTTCGTGAAAGAGGCTGAAGGATGGGAAGTTGAGGAAGGAGTTGACCTCGGCGCAACACGCCTCGTCCGTGAGCAGGTAGCGCATCACATCCGGACGAGCGAACGCCATGGCTGCCGCCACAGCGATGCAGGCCACGTCAGGCTTATCGACCCAGAAGGATTCGCCGTCCGGCGCAAACGTCTCGCTTTCAAGCAGCTTCTGAATATCGTCAACGGGATTACGGCTCAGGATGCCGAGCAACGACATGCGGCCATCTTGCCCCTCCTCCTCGCCGCTCTCTGAGGCGCTTCCATCGCTCATGCTGCGGCGGAGGCACTCACAGCACTGGAAGGGGGCGGCCGCGTTCTTTTTTCGCGCCAATGGCCGACACACCTACCGGCTCTTCGTGCGCCTGCAATGAAGCCCTCCGTCCCGAAATCCGCCGCCCAGGCCAGGACGGAGGACGTGCTCCGGCCGTTTGAGGATCGCAAGTGGGTCGACGTCGGCTTCTCTGGCGACGTGCAGCAGCGGCCAGACGGGCTGCTTGGGCGGCGCGTCTTCGTTCTGCGCAGCCGACCGCTCAAGCCGACCGCGACTCTGGCCGTGCCACGCGAGGGCCGCCCGCCGCTCGGGCTTCCAGGGCGGTACGTTTACATGCAGCTCCGGGTGGCGGGCCGCGGCCGCCCGTTTGCGCTGCACGTGGACGTCCTCGCCGCCGACCGCTCGGCAGTGCGGCTCTCCTTTGCCACGTGCTTTGCGGCGGCGCGGCGGTGCGGCTCCGTGGTGCAGCTCCCGGCCAACGCGCTGGCGGGCACGGCCGGCACCTGGATCGTCCTTGCGCTCGACCTGCCCGCCCTGCTCCGGGCACACGCGCCCGACCTGCCGGCCGGCCGCTGCGCGCTGCGAGGCTTTACTCTGTCAGGCAACCTCTCGTTCGCTCGCTCCTTCACCTCCGACGAGGTCCACTCGCCACTGCGCTTGCCGCCGGAGCGCGCCGGCGAGTGGCCGCTGGCGCTGCCGCTCGAGCCTTCGCAGGCGTCTCACCCGCGATTCGCCGAGACTCCCCGAGATGCCCGGCCGGCCGCTGGAGCCGTCGCAGGCGCGTCGTGCGTCGAGAGGAGCGACGCGGCTGGTGGCACGACCACGACGCGTCCAGGATACGTCCACGACACCTCCCGCAGGTGTGGGTTGACCGGTACGGCTGGCTGTGGGCGCCGTGCGAGCCTGCCGGCGCGCAGGGCGGAGACGTGGCGCAGGGCGAAGACGTCGTCGCCGCGCCTACCTCGCCCTCGCTCTCCGCCTCGCCCTCCACCGTCGAGCGGCGGCGGCGAAGAGCTTCGCTGGCGCCGCGCTCCGCCCCCGGCACAGCCGCGCTCCCGTCGCCGCCCGCCCGGCTCCACCTCCGCCGCGCCGTCGGCTGGACTGCGGAGCCGGGGCTGCTGCTGTGGCTTCCCGAGCCGGAGCGGACCAGCTTGCGCCGTCGGCACCGCCTCGGCACCGTGGTGTGAGCCGTCTCTTCGCCCGCCGTAGGAGCTGATCGCGTACGCCGTCGGCGCGGCGCTCGTCGTGCAGCGTGTGGACACGTCCGAGCAGCGCCACCTCTTCGGCCACACGGCGCCCATCTGCGCCCTCGCGGCGGCGGCGGCCGCGCCGCTCCTCGCCACGGCGCAGGAGGGTCCTCGATGAAGGATCAGGACTCGTTGTTGACGATGACTAATGACCGCCCCCCCCCCCCCCCCCCCGCCGCGGCGCAGGAGGGGCCTCTCGCCATCGTGCGGCTGTGGGAGTGGCGGAGCGGCGCTTGCCTCGCGCTGCTGCAGCAGCACGCCTGCGACATGCACGCGCTCGCCCTCTCGCACGACGGCACGAGGCTCGCCGCCGTCGGCAAGGACCACCGCGCGCGGCAGATGCTCGCGCTGTGGGACATCTCCGCCGCAGACGCGCCCGTGCCCGCCGTCGAGTTGGTCGACGCCAAGGTGACGCTGCACCACGTGCGCCGGCTCGCCTTCGTCCCGCCGGCCGGCGGGTCGGCCGAGGAGCCGCAGCTCGCCTCGTGCGGCTTCGAGTCGGTCCGGTTCTGGCGCGTCAAGCGCGGCAAGCTGCACTGCTGCGGCCTGCCGCTGCAGCACCACGAGGGTGAGATGCTCCTCGACCTCGCCTTCGACCCGCCCCCCGCCTCCCCCGACGAGGAGGCCGCCGCACCCGATCGGCCTCCCGTGCGGATGCTCGTCTCCTCGTCCGGAGGCAAGCTCTTCCAGGTCGACCCGCTCGCGCGCCGACTCGAGTACGTCTTTGCGCTGCACGACGGGCCCATCGACGCGCTGGCGCTCGGGCGCGGCTTCGCCGTCACCGGCGGCGCCGACGGCAAGCTGTGCGCGTGGCGGCTCGACTTCGGCGCCTGCTGGCTCGAGAGGGAGCTTGAGGGCCCCGTCGTCGCGCTGAGCCCCTCGCCAGACGGGCTCAAGCTGCTCGCCGGCACGCGGCGCGGTGCAGTCGGTCTGCTCGACTTCGCGAGCGGTCAGCTCGCGCCGCTGCTGCGCGCGCACACGGACTTCATCTGCGCCGTCGCGTCCGACCCGCACAACCGCGAGCTGGCCACCGCGTCGTGCGACGGGACGGTGCGCGTCTGGGAGCTCGACGGCGCGGCGCCGCAGCTGGTCGAGTTCGAGGTGCCGGGCGGCTGCGCGCGCAGCGTCGCGTACCACCCCGCCGACTATTCGCTCGCGTGCGGCTTCGACGATGGCACGGTCCGCGTCTTCGACATCGGCTCCACCTCCCTCCTGGCGGAGCACCGGCAGCACCGCGGCCGCGTCCTCGCCCTCGCGCACGCACGCGGCGCCCGCCGCCTCTTCTCCGCCGCCTCGGACGGATCCCTCGTCGCGTACGACTCGGCGCACCAGCCCCCGCCCTGCCCGCTCGCACGCGTGTCTCGCCATTCGCAACTCACAGCCACGAGGGGAGCACTCTGCAGGCGCACGAGTACCAGCCTTGCCGCTCGCACGCCGCCTCGCCGGGCGCAGACTCGCCCTGCCTCGCCGTCTCCGCGGACGACACTCTCCTCGTCGCTGGGGGCCTGCAGGCCGACCTGTAGCCGAGAGGTAGCCGAGAGGTAGCCGAGAGATTGCTCCTCGTCGCTAGCCCCCCGTCAGCCCCCCTCTCCGAGGCGGCCAGATGGATCGCTCACGCCCCTCGCCAACCCCTCGCAGGTGGTGGAAGCGGCGGTGGCACGGCTCGCAGAGAGAATGGCGCGGCTCGAGGCGAGTGACCGACTCCCGTCGCATCAGACCGCGCAGGAGGGCGCGGCGACGGCCAGCCAAACGCGTATTGAGGCGGCGGCGAGCTTCCCCGCCGAGGCGGCTGCCTCGTGCTCGTCCCAGAGGTGAGAGGGCCAGGGACACAGTGGGCAGAGTGGGGTCAGAGACGAGAGAGCGGTGGGATGCTACAAGGCGTTGAGGAGGAGACCGCTCAACGGCCCGCGTGTGTGGCCGGGCGCGGTGTGGGGGGCTGGAGGAGAGTGCGTCTGTCAGCGAACGCGGGGACGGGTTAGCGTGGGTGTTCGACTGGGTTCACTTGAGCGACACCACATAAGATAGGTGCACGGGTCAGTACGGGTTACCATATAAATAAAACCGGCACAACGTGACCTATGGCCACCCTAGCATCTCTGCGTCCTCGGGAGACGGGAGACGGGACCTCGCTTCCGTCTGGGTTGTTGCACGAGTATATGGGACAAAAGCGTCGAAAATGTCCCAAAAAGCGTGTCTCGAGTTTGTTGCAGCCCCACAGCTGGCGCGCGCTGCCAGGAAGCACCGCTCGCGTGTCGGCCGCACTCCCTGGCACCCAGGGAGTGCGGCCGACCGACCAGACCGAGTAGGCTCGACGCCGCGCTCGCTGTGGGGCTGCAACAAAGTCGCCGCCGAGCGTGCCACCGACGGCGTCCTGGCGGCGGTGATGGAGTGTGAGACCTGAGGCTGCGGAGGTGACGCCTGAGGTACCGGCCCGTGCACGGCGACTCAGCCGGCGACCGCCACGGGCTCAGGCGAGACTTGTCGACTCGTTCCGGCTCAGCTTCACCGTGGTCATCGGGCGTCTGTCGACGTCAGGACCACCCATACAGCTCGCGGGTTTGAGGTCGCAAGAGTCAAGATGGTGGCGTTTGGACATCCCAACCATCCCACAAGACAGCCTGTAGGTGATGGCGGGACGGCGCAGTGTTTGTGGCACTCGGCAGTAGGCACCTGCGGCACGGCCCCGCTGTCGGCTCTCGCGGGCTGCGGAACCGGCCCCAGAAGGGGACGGTCCGGGCGAGTGTGGCAGCTCCTGCGCTAGTATGGGCACCATCTATCACAACACTACTGACCCTGGCCATTAGAGCTGCCAGGGATAGCGTCAGGAGCCGGTAGGAGTCAAACCCCCTCATATTTGAGACATCGTGTCCCATATACTCGTGCAACAACCCGTCTCACGACGCTTCACGCGTCAAAGCACAAAGGTCAACGAACGGTCTCACGCCCCCTCCTCGGCCACGGCGGTACCAGCCATGTGCTCCTTGTGCACGCGGACTCCCTCTTGCACCTCGTGCTCCTCCAGATCTTCATAGTCGCCATCAGCGTGGTAAAGCTTGTACAGGGCCACGTTCCCTTCAACATCGCAGGCAGGAAGCCAACACATGACCTCGCCGGCGAAGAGCTTGCCATTGTACTCGCGCATCGTAGTCACGCCGACAAGCTCGCTCCCCGCTCGCTGCCACTTGATCTCTGGCTCAGTCAGGAGGGTGTGCTGGTACGGCGTTGCCCCGATGACCTCCCACTGCTCCACTGCGTCGCTCTCGTACCGCACGAGATATGCGACGAGAGCCGGCGCCGTTTTTCATTGCCTGATTCTAACGAGACACAGAGCAGCGGCACGGGCGTTGCCGATCGAACACGGATTGCTGAGGGTCATGCACAATTCGTGCGGTTATGGGCTGCAAAACATGCACACGACAGGCCACGCCACGTGCGCCACCATATCCAGCTGCGCAGCGGCAACGACTGCCGAGGCGCAGGCCGAGCCGCAGCCTACCGATGCCCCGCCGACATGCGGCATTGGCCAAAATGCTGGGCATCTCAGGTTGAGGAAGGCAACTTGAAATAGCAAGGAGCATCCTAGAATGCAAAGGGGTAACTCCAGATGCTAGCGCATTCACGAATGCAGTTCGCATTCCAGGATGGTCGACGCAACTCGGCATTCTGAGTTGAAAAATGCAATCTGAATTGATTTTTTGCAACTCAAAATGCCCTCAGCATCTCAAATTGCGGGTTCCCCGCCCCTGACGCTCCCGAGGTCGATGGTCCGGGATACTCCCCAAGCACGCCAGTGAGTGCATGGAAGTCTTAGCCGACGTGTACGAGAATTGGAGCGCAGCCGAATCACTCAAACGTTTCGACTGTGACCCCGGGTACCACAGTGAGATCACAATGCGCGCATTTGGCGGTACAATTAACGATTCGAGCGTGACGGTGCGACGACGGGACCCACCACATAGCCAACCGATGTGCCTGGGTTGGGTATGTGGTGGCAATACAACCATTTGCTCGTCGAGCATGACGTACGAGAAGCGGTGGACCCCCCCCAAGCAGCACCAAACATTTGAGGCAGCCCCTCTGACCAACGCCTTTTTCTCCGTCCAACGCCAGGAAGGCATCTTTTCATCTCTAGAGCCCTCAGAACAGCACAAGTGGCCCGCGGACAGAGCTTTCAATAGTGCAGAAGACCCAATCAACCTCCGTCCGTGCGCCAACTCGTGGTTGACGACAGGGTGGCGACCAAGTGTTCGTCGTAATGCTGACCCCTCTGCACACCGAACGATTATCGCGCCATTAGCGCAAAGTGTTACCATTCCACGCCACATCACTCTGAAACTGCCATCGGTAATGGACGAGTTGGGTGATAATGGCAAGCCCAAGGGTGGAGGTGCTACGTACGTTCGAAATCGACTCCTCACTCCGAGTTATCGCCTTGACATGACTTCTTCTCACGGGCGAGATCCCTCACGGGCGAGATCCCTGATCCCTAATACGGACGGGACCCCTAACGGGCGAAAACCCTAACGGGCTCTCTACCGGCGAAATCCCTAACAGGCCAGACGCAAAAAAAAAACGTGGTGCGACCTTATTAGGACGGGTCGGGCCGCCGACTTTGTCGGAAGCGAACTTAGGCACAGCGCGCCCCCCTGTCCTGGACGGCCACAGGGGCTGCCAGGCGCGCAATCACTGGTAGTTCGACGCCACGTTCCCTCCGTTAGTGCACGAAAGGCGCGATCGGCAAGGACGAAACATCCCTATTCTGTTGGAGAAGGCGCATCGGAGCCCGACAGCAGCTCGCTGGACGTCGCCGATGCAATCATGCAGCTCTCCTGGGCACGCTCCCTCCATCTTACATCTAAAGCGCCCCCTAGGAGCGTGCGGCGACCTGCCCTGACCGGCCCGAGCGACCCGCTTTAGGTCTCTTCTACTCTGCCTGACGCTGCCCGCAGCTCCGCACCGCAGCGTCCGCCAAGGAAACGGAGGCCAGATTTGGACTCTCAGGCCCCGTACGGGGCCTGAGAGCCCAAAGGGGTATAGCCCTATAGGGGTATAGCCCTATAGGGGTATAGCCCTAAAGGGTTTACTACGAGAACCGAAATCGGGACCTGAAATGACGTACGTCCTAGGACGGCCGACTATGAAAATGAAACCTATGCTGTGCGACGAAACCGAATCAGGTTATCCTGGGGCCAGTTTTGCTGCGAAAGAAAAAGAAAAAATACCAGCGACCAAACCCCTCTCCCTCCCTCCCCAACACCCCCACCCACCCTCCCCATCAACCCGGAGAAAATAGCGCCGCACGCCCCCCTGGAACCAAAATAGTTAGAGGCTGCGCAGGCCGTCCCGTTTGCTGTTTGAAACGCCTGTTGCGCTGGCCGCTGCGCGCGCGCGCTGGCCGCTGCCGGGGCTCTGTCTCACTCTCACGTGCCGCAATATGTGTCACACACGGCGGCTTCTGCCACCTCTCGATTTGGCCTGTATAAGGTTTTCCGGAAAACAAAAAGGAAAACAGAGGGTCCCCAGCACTTTGCGTTTCCGGAAATTTCCAGGGAAAACAGAGGGTGTTTGGTGCTCCATTCTGGAAACTCGCTGTTTTCCCTGCCTGAGTCTGAGAGCTGGTCTGGGGCAAAATCTAAGGCAAAATTGAGGAAATCGACAAAATACCCAGGCGGTCGCAGGGTAAATTCCAGGTATGCACGGGTTCTCCGCAAAATTCCCGGCATTTTGCCGATTTGGCCTAAAATTTGGCTGATTTTGGGCCCAAACCAGCCTCGACTCGGCTCAGAGCCCAAAATTTGACGATTTCCACGGAGTTTTCCCGGGAAAAGAGAGAGGAAAAGAGAGGGTGTTGTAGAGAAAAAAGGAAAGGAAAACAGACGGGGTGCGAGAGGAAAACCTTATACAGCCTAACTCTCGATTGGTTCTACTTTCTCCGCACACCTACCGGGGAAGGGGCGCTTGGGAGCCGGGGCGGGGGCGGGGGCGGGGGCGGGGGCGCGCAGCGCGGCGGCGCGGCGCGCGCAACAGAGGGTAGGGTGGGGAAGACGGCGAGGAGGGGGCGGCGGCGGCGGCGGCGGCGGCAGCGCGCGCGCGGCGCGCGCGACGGGGGGGCGGAGCAGCGACCGCTGGCGCGGCCGCTGCTCCGTCTGTGCCAGGGACGCGCGCTCTGCGCCGCTGCAGAGCGCGCGCGTCAGGGCAAGGGGCATGCGTGGCGGCGCGGGACGCGCGGCGGCGGCGGCGAGCAGCCTCCGTGGGCGGTGAGGCGGCCGGGCGAGGGCGCGGCGGGTGACGGGTCAAGGGAGCAGCCCACACCCGGCGTCGCTTTTTGAGCGACGCTGTGGTACGCCTGCGCAGGGGCCGCAGGGCGGTCAGTTGTGGGGCGAGGCGGTGCCGGCCGCGGGCCGGGTGCAAGGCGCCGGCCTCGGCGCCCCTCGGCGCGCCGCACGGGCGCGGCGAGCCTCTGAGCGGGAGCCGAAGGTTTGCCTGTGGGAGGGAGGTGGGAGGTGGGAGGCGGTGGGGTGATTTGACTTTGCCGCAGAGGCCGTCCCTAGCTGTGAACAGCAAAACGGGACAGTATCCAAATCTCTTAGTCTGTCTCTAAGGCCAGCCCCCACACCGGCAGCAGCAGCCAGCGCGACGCCGCGCTTACCTTCTGGTGGAGGCCGCAGTACCATGGTGAGCCTGCTCTCGCTCCCGCACGAGCTGATTCACCACGCGCTCTCGTTCCTGTCGGCCGCTGATGTCGCTCGTGCGGTTTGCGTCAGCGACGTGCTGCACAATCTCGCTGGCTCACGTGCCGCAGAGCTTGCCGTGCTCGTGAATCAATTTCCACGCATGCCAGCGATTCTGCGTCACGCGGCGACAAACGGACAGCGTCTGCCAACCAACATCATCAATCTGCATAGCGAGCAGCAGGCCATCAATGCCGGTGCGCCGCGCCAGCTGACGCTGAACGCGAACGAGCTGGAGATTGGCGGCGCCGATGAGCTGCTGTTCACGGTGGAGCTGTATAATGGCAACGATTTCGCGGGCGTGTGGAGCGGCGCGCTGACATCGCTCCTCTCCCACCATGGCGCTAACGACGCCGGTGGCTCGCGCCTGTGGTCGGCCCGCCCGGCCTTTATCAACGAGCTGAACGCACTCAACTATACAGACCCGGACGAGGCTATGCGCCGCTGGCATCAGCTGCAGTGTCGCGTGCTCGTCTCTCGTGGCTTGCGAACCTTCAAGATTTACGAGGCTGGCAATGATCTGGGAGATGGCGCGGACTGGTCCTACTTCGAGTACGAGACTTTGGGCGAATGGCAGTCAGCGGGCCAAGAAGCCTCCGCGAACGCGGAAATTTCAGACGACGGCGTGGTCAACTTCTGCCTGACGGCAACGCTCAACTACGACGACGACGACGCACAGCCCATTGCGCTCGCCAACGCAGAGCAGCTCTTCCGATGCCATCTCCCGTGGTGAGCCGAGCGTCGCAATTGAAGCGAAAAAAAGTCTCCCGACAGTGCTCCCGACGCCATATACCTCCCGTGGTGAGCCGAGCGTCGCGTACGTGCGCGCAAGCGTGTCTCGCAAGCGTGATGGTTGTGGTCTGGTGTGCGGGGGGGGGGTTGCCAGCACCCCCCGTTTTTCACAGAAGTGTTCACAGCCGTTTCAGACTGCCAGACCGAGAACCAAAAGGAAAACTGACCCGCTCGGGGCTATAACGGAACTGATCGTGAAAACTCTCGATACTCTTAAGGTCCTTCGGGCCAGTGCTTGCGAGTTGGGGGGGGCAAACCCTGCCCGGCCCCTAGGTGCTAGGACCCCAGGTAAGGCCCAGGTGTGGCCTAGGGCATCAGAAGGGACCAAGAGGAGTCCAGTCTGAGCCATAGAGCCAATGTCTTTGCCCCCGAAGGTCGCGTTCAAATGCCCGGAACGGACGTTACAGTGGTCTCCGGCCGGCGCGATCACCGAGCTGTGACGAGGGAAGCCTGATGAGGTACGCAGGGGAGAATCCCCCGGTCAGATCTTCAGATATACAGAATAACAAAATTCGCCGTGAATTCTTCTGTCTGAAACGCCGCGGTGTTGTGGGATTCGCCCTCTCCGGTGGCGAACACGCTACTCCCGCGCCGCGCCCACTACCACCAACTCTCCCACCATGTACTGGTACACCGCGTCGGGCGGCGGCTTGATCCTCGTCGTCCTGCTCCTGCGCCGGCGGCTGACAGCTTCGTCCGACGGCGCCTCCAAGGCTGCGCTGCCGCAGAGCACGCTGCGCGAGGACGTGGCGAGCGTCAGGCAGTGGTTCGCCAACCTCATCGGCCCCACGCTGCGGGGCCGGCCGGCGTGCAAGCCGACGATGCCCGCCGTGATTCCCACCGTGGTCGAGGAGCTCAAGCAGGTCATGGACGGCGAGCTCAGCTGGACCTTTGTCGACTGCGGCTGCGGGCAGGGCACGATGCTCCAGCCGATGCGGAACGCGACGGTCGACGGGCGGCGGCTCTTCCAGCGCGTGGTGGGCGTGGAGCTCGACCCGGCGACGCATCGCGAGGCGGTCGCCGCGCACAACGACCCGGCCATCGAAGTCGTCTGCGGCGACATGTTTCCGTTTGTCGACAAGCTGTGCGCGGGCGACGACATCCTGGGCGGCTGCGCGGTGTTTTACATCTACGAGCCACTCTGGATGGCGAACCTGCCGGCGGAGGAGATGCGCCGGCTCTACGGCGGCCTGCTCGACGCGGTGGCGAGGCACCCCGGCTCCGTCATCGCCTACTGCTCCGCAGACGCGTACCGCGAGATTGGCGCGTCGCTGCTCGAGGAGAAGGGGCTCGTGCTTCGGCGGGCGGTGAAGGTGGCGCAGAACGGCGCCTTCAACAAGCTGCGCGGCGTGTACAACCCGCTCGAGTTCTGGCAGGTCCCGCGCATCTCCACGCCACCCACGTCCGAGTCGCTGTGAGCGAGTAGAGCTACTCTCCAGCTGCGCCGGTATCAGCGCGCCTGGTCTCTCCAGAGTCGCGGCCAGCGCGAGGCGGGCCGCAACATGTTGCCGCCATCTTGTCTTTGTCACTCTTCATTTGTGGAGCGCCATGAACACATGCGTATTGTGAGAGAGAGTGCTTGAGTGGAGTCTGGAGAGAGACGGCAGCGCGTCCCCCCCCCCCCCGGAGGGGCCCGAGTCTCCGGCCGAGTGAGTGCCAGATGGCCCATGCTATTTCTCCGCGCGTCAATAAATGTATGCAAGTAAACATGCCATATGAACGCACACGACTGATAGAGAGAATAACCTGCTGCAGGAGCCGCAGCCCAGGGACTTGTGTGGTGCACTCGGAGCGAGCACTGCAGCACGAGCAGAGATCAGGGTCCGCTCCTTTCGCCGACACGGCGCTGAGCGGGGAGGCAACTGCTGGGCGGCGCTTTGTGGCCGCCGGAGGGGGGCACCTGCCTGGTCGGCGGCGCGAGGCTCGCGATGCCGCAATGGCAGCCGCACCCGGTTGGGCACTCGGGCTCCCCGCGCGCCGCAGCCGCTGTCACCCACGCGCGCACACACTGCCAGTGGCCGCCATGGCCGCACGCACCGCACGCCCACGCGACGCCGCGCACGGGCAGCGCGCAGATGGAGCACCGCAGCGCCGGCTGCGCAGCCGCGTGCAGCGCCTCTCCGCTGCTGGAGGGGCAAGCCTGCAGCGCGCCGGAGCCCGCCTTTGGGCTCGCCCGCCGCGCGAGCTGCGGCCCGGCCGCCGCCGCGCTCGCAGACGCGCCCGAGGAGCAGAAGCCGAGCAGAGAGCCGAGCCGGCCACACGACGTGCTGCTCGGCATGCCTGGCGGGACGTGTCGGACGTGTCGCGGACGGTGTCGTGGGACGTGTCGCGGACGCGCCGTGGGTGTCATGGACTGTCGCGGACGTGCGATGCAAGACGTGCGGCTCGGCACACCTCCGCCCCCGCCCCCGAGCAGAGAGCCCGAAGCGCTGCTCGCGCCTACAGGACGGCTGCTAGAAGGCTCACGAAGGCCCCCGGAGGAAGAGGAGCCCGAGGCGCTGCTCGCGCCTGGCCCGCCCTCCGCGTCGCGCGGTATGGCGACCTGTGGCATGCGACACGCGGAGCTAACTGAGGGCGTGAGTCGCGTGCAGTGTATTCGGCGCGTCGCGTGAACACGAGGGCTACGAATGCAGTGAATGGCGGCTGCAACACAGGTGGGCCCAGCTGTGTACGTGTCGTCGCGAGCGCCAGTTGGGCTACAGGGATGCCGCATCTGTGCTATGGCGACCGCGCACGCGGTGACTGGCGGCGCGGCGGCGGCGCTCGGCACGAGCGAAGCGTGGCGGCGGGTCGGCGGGTCGGGAGAGGCGGCGCCCGCTGCTCGGCACTGCTGCAGGAGCCCGCACGAGGTCGCCCCGCCCGCCGCGCCGAGCAGCGTGGGCGGGACCGACCCGCCGCCCGAAGCGGCGGGCGACGCCCCGAGGAGGAGCGAGACGTGTCCGTGCGAGCTCGAGCGCCGGTAGCTCTGGCTGAGCGACGAGGAGCCGCTCCGCTGCCCGCCGCTCAGGGGCGGGGGCACGCGGCGGTGTGGCGGCGACCGCGCAGCCGGGATGCAGTCGAGGTGGAGCGGGGCCGCCTGGTCAAACTGCCCTCTGTCACCTCTCGGGCAAAACAGCCGGGCACTCTCCGGCACTCCCAGATGGCGGCCTGGTCGAACGGCCCACCCGGCCGGTTCGCCTCGTCGTCGCCGCCTTGCGCCGGGCCGCCGGGCGGCTCCTCCTATGGAAAGGCTCCGAGCGGGCTTCGAGAGGGATCTTGGCAGCTGCACCGGCGCCGACGCGGCCCGCTCCTCGATGGTCCGCGAGATGCGGTCGTTGGAGGCCCGGCCGCCGCCTGCAGAGGAGGCTGCGGGAAGGCTCAGGGGAGGCTTCACCGCGCGCCACCGCGGCGGAGGGGAGCGCTGCCGCTGCCGGCGGCGTGGGGAGCGCGCCGCCGCAGGGGAGCGACGAGCTTGAGCAGCTGCGCACGCGTGTGGAAGAGCTGCCAGCGAAGCAGCAGATCTGCGTACACGCCCACGCACCACAGGCCCGCCTAGCTCGTCCAACAGTGCGCGAGTCGGACAGGTGTGAGGCCCGGCACGCATCCCCCCCACGCAGCGGGAGGCTCTCGCCTCCGCCTCGCCGCCCAGCAGCGGCAGGGACATGTCGCTTGCCCGTGCGGCCGCCGCCTCGGCAATGAGTGGCACGCCGGCGGTGGCGCAGATGGCGAGGAGAGTGGCGGTGCTCTGCACGTCGGCGGCCCGCACCCGGTCGTGCAGGATCGCGGAAAGGAGGGGCAGCTGCGGGCGGGTCGCGGGCGGGTCAGCGGGCGGGGGGGCGTCAGCGGGCGTGTCATGGACGTGCGAGTCATGGACGTGCGACGCGCCATGGGCAGGTGGGGCGAGTCGCGGGGGAGGGTGGCGAGGGAGCAAGTGTCTCGGGAGTGCCGCCGCACCGCGATCGCATAGTCGCGCGTGTCGGCAGTGGCGTACCTAGTGGATGGGATTCTTGGAGCTGGGATTGAGGACAGAGTCATTACGTTGAACTCGTGGGACACGGCAGGGGCGGGAGTGCGGTTTCGTGCTGGGCATCTTGGGTCATCTCGTGCCATCTCGGGTCATCTCGGGTAATCTCGGGGCATCTCGGGCCATCTCGGGCCATCTCGGGCCATCTCGCGCCATGCATCGCGTGGGTGCAGGGATGTGTGCTCAGCATCTACGTCGGCGTACGGCAGCCGGCTCGCGCTGACGACGAGGCACTCGCCCCGCTCGCTCCGCTGGCACCGGCTGCTCGCGCCCCAGACCTGCGGGCTGCCTACGGTGCCTCCGCCTGCCCCACCCCCGCCCTGGGTCGCGGGGGCGAGGGCCGACAGCGCCGTCGACACGAGCATCCACTGCCTCCACAACTCGCCTCCGCCGCCGCCGCTCGGCCCTCCGTGCGCCAACGCAACCTCGGCGTTGAGCCGGCACAAGGCCGCCGCCTCGGCGCGCGCGGCGGCGAGCAGCGGCCCGCTCCGCACGCTGCGCGCCGGGAAGCGGCGCGCGAGGCTGCCGAGCGCATAGCGCGCGGCGAGCTGCGGCGCCGCCTCGATGGCCGCCGCCACGTCGTGAGTCGTCACGCGCGACGACGGCATCGCGCCGAGGGAGCGGAGGAGGCGGAGGCGGGACTTGGCGGGCCGGCCCCCTCCCGCGCCTGCCGCGCGCCGGCGGCCTCGCGCGCGCCTGCGGGAGGAAGAAATCGAAGAAGGCGGTCCACAAATTCAATCAGGAGAAGGCCGTGAACTCGCCCGGTGCGTGCCTACCGCCCGCCGGCGGCGAGAAGGGGAGCGGCGGCCGCTGCCCTCCGAGAGCGCCCTCCTCGAGCCGGTAAGGCACGAGGCTGGCCAGCCGGCTGCTGCCTGCGGGTGGCAGCGTCGGGGGAGACGTCACGTGGCGGGGAAGGCGCGCCGGCGGACGGGTGGGCGCGGAGCGGGCCGTGCAGGGAGCCGTCCGATCGGCCGCAACCCCGCGCCGCCCCCGCGCCGACTTCGGCCCCCTCCTCCTCGCCCGCCGCGCCAATCTCGCCCCTGCTGTCGGCTCTGCCGCCGCCCATCGCCCGCACGCTCGCGCGAAACTCTCGCTCCTCCTCGTCGAAGTCAGCGTCGGCATCGGCGTCGCGCTCGTCCAAGCCGACGCCCTCCCCGGACGGCGAGTAGATGCCGCCGCCGCCGCCGCCGATCGCGGCGATCCCGGCAGGGCGGAGGAGGGTCGACCCTCCGCCCGACTCGAAGAAAGGAGTAGCCGTCGCCAGCTGCGCACGCACGATGGGGGCGATGTGCATGCCCTGCACCAAGCCTATGCCGGACGGCTGAAGAGACGGCTCAGGGGCGCTTCGAGACGGGTCCGCTCCGCACTACCGGCGCCCGGCCGAGAAAGTCCTCGTACGAGCGCGGCACCTCCGCCTCTGCGAGGCCGGCGTACCTGCGACCGCGTACCTTGATCGTCATGGACACGCCGTGCGGCGACTCCGCCCTCGGGCGAGGCCAGCGTACGGTGACGGCACGTTTGCAAACGCGAGGAGCAGCCCCGAAGGGCAGAACGAGGCGCCCGAAGTGCGCGGCGGCGGCAGTCGCTCAAATGCGCCCGCCGCCGACGCCGACGTCGGGAGAGCGACCGAGGGGCCGGTGGCGACCAAGCCGGCGCCGCTCCCGCGCTCCTCGCGGGGGGTGGCCTGCGCCTGCTCGTCGCGCAAGCGGCGCCAGTCGCGCATCCGGTGCAATGCCACCGCACGCTGCGCCTATGGGAAAGCTCCAGGAAGGTTCCGCAGACTGCTCGTGCGGATGCCACAGAACGCAACCGCACGCTGCGCCGCGCTGAGGATCGCGCCGAGGAGGGGCAGCAGGGCCGCCGCCGCCGCGTCCGCCGCCGCGTCCGCCGCCGCTGCGGCGTCCGCCGCGCCCGCCGCGCCGCCGCGCGAGCTGCCCGCCTCTGGCGCGGCCAGCGCGGCTGCCTCCGCTGCAGCGGCGGCTCTTGCGAGCTCGCGCAGCAGCGAGGGCAGGTCGCGCGCGCCGGCGCTCCTCCACGCGGAGGCGAGCGCCGCCTCCGCCTCCGAGAGGACCGCCGCAGCGAGCGGCCCGCCGGCAGGCACGCGCCCCTCCGCCCGAAGGCCCGCCTTGCTGAGGGCCGCCTCGGGCGCCGCCGTGAGCGAGGGCGGTAGCTCGTGAGGCCAGCGCAGCAGCAGCGGCAGCGCGCCGCCTCCGCCCTCGCCGCCTCCTCCCCCGCCGCCTCCTCTCCCAGCTGTACCGCCCTCTGCTGCGTCGCCCTCTGCTGCAACGCCTTCGGCATCGACCACCTCCGGCAAGGTGCAGCTGATGCGCACCTCAGCGAGAGACTCGGCCGGCACTAGAGACTCGGCCGGCACCAGAGACTCGGCCGGCACTCCTCGACAAGCTGCGGCGGCCTCGCGAGGAGAGGAGGCCGAGAACTGCGCGGGCGGCGCCAGCGAGAGGAGCGGCGGGAAGGGCGGCTGCTCTCTCGCCCACGCCGCCTGCGCGACCCGCACACACCTCTCCAGTGCCCCCCACTCCGCCGCCGCGCCAGCCACCTTTTCGCCAGCCACCTTTTCGCCCTCCAGGCCGGCGGCCAGGGCGGCGCTGGAGGAGGCCTCATCTCCTACGGACATGTCTCGGACATGTCATGCCCGTGTCCTGGACATGTCGTGACCGGCGGAGGCCGGCTCGCCTCGCGAGCCGTGCCGCCCTCCCTCCCCCTCCTGCCCCTCCCCCTCCTGCCCCTCCCCCTCCGGCCCCGCCGCTCGGCAGGACGGCTCGCTGCGGGTGTCTGCGTCGGGCTCCGCCTGGTCGGCTGCCGCCCGCACGACCCGCCACACGCCGAGGAGACGGTCGCTCCCCAGCGAGACGAGGCGCGCCTACCTCGGGTCATCTCGGGTCATCTCGGGTCACCTCTGATGACCTCTGGTCATCTCGGGTCACCTGGATGATCTCGAGTAATCTCGGCTCACCTCTGATGATCTCGAGTCATCTCGGCTCATCCGTCCTCGGGCAATCTCGCCTCTTCGCCCACGCCGCACCCGCACCATGCGACCGAGCAGACCGACGCGTCTCTCACCCCCGCGGCACCCCGCACAAGCCGCAAGCTCTGCCCGCCGCTCTGCCCGCCGCCACCTCTGCCGCTGGCGACGCCCCACAAACGGATGCCCGCGCCCGGGGACGCGCCGTCGTCGCCCTCCGCAGCGGGGGCGCCTACAGCCATTTGGGTGTGTGGCGCAACACCAGCTAAGGGCCAGCCAGCCCACTGCAGCGGCGCCGGTCACGGCGAGGACGTGTCCCGGACATGTCCCGGGCATGACGTGCGGCCCGCGCGGCGCAACCTAGCGAATGCAAACCAGCGGCGAAGCGGTGAGTGGCCACCTCCCTGCGAGATAGCGTGGCGTGCGTGCAGCCGCGCCGCAGCGTCTGCTGCTAGTGCCGCCGCCGCCGCCGCAGGAGGAGAGGCCGTGTCGATGCCTCTTCCGCTGCGAGCCGCCGCCGGCATCCAGAGCGCACAAGTCGGCGGCGCGCGGCTTGCGGCGGTGGCGACACAACGCGCGTCGAAGGGCGCCTGCTGCGAGCCGCCTCCGCCGCCCTCGCCCCCCTCGCCGGTGCCGCCACACAGTCGCACGTCCCACAGCTGCACCACGCCCCCTCCTCCGCCTCCTCCTCCGCCTCCTCCTCCGCCGCCTCCTCCTCCGCCTCCTCCAACCGAGCGGCTGCTCGTAAGGAGCAGAGGCAAGCGGGGAGGAGGGTCGGCGCCAGACTCCGCCTCACCGCGGCGAGGCCCGAGCCCCTCGCCGCCCGCGCAAGGACCGCCGCAGGGACCGCCGCAGGGACCGCCCGCCCAGTCCACCGAGACGGCAACCGAGACGCCCCGCCCGCACGCGACGCCTGCAGGGAGAGGAGCGCGGACTGGGAGGTTCGATCCACGAGTATCGTCCGCCGCGTCTCGAGGTCGAGCCTGTTTACCACGCCAGTGTGCTGAGTACGTGCTCGCTCCTCACGGCCGCCCGCCGCTCCTCGAGGGTTTAGCCTACCCGGGTACTCGTCCACAGCTCCGGAGACGAGGCTCAGGGGAGAGGGTAGAGAAGTACGGAGAGAGGGATCGATGCGACGAGCACGCGCCGAAGGAGCCGAGCGTGGCGGAGGAGGCGCGGTCCGCGAGCCGCCTCACGTCGACGATGTGCACCCTGTCGCCGCACAGAGCAGCGAGCAGGTGCTCCCTCGCGCCGCCGCCTAATCAGTTTCGCCGCCGTCTGTCCGTCAGCTCAGCCGGTGCTAGCCAGCCGCCGCTTGGCGCGGCACCGCCAGCGTCAGCCGGCCCGCCGCACCACGAGACGCGGCCGGCGCCGCCACCCTCTGATGCCGACGGCCCGCCTCCGCCTCCGCCGCCCTCACGCATCGCCAGGTGCCACGCGCTTCCCGCGCGGCAGTCGAAGAATGCGAGGCCGCCGCCGGCAGTGGCGGCGGCAAGCGTGTGCGGCGCGGCCGGTCTCCACGCCACGTGCTGCACCGCGCAGTCGCGAGGGCCCTGCCACCCGCCGCCTGCCGCCCGGCCGCAGAGCGTGACGAGCAGCGACAGCGCGCCTGGCTCAGCGGCGCCGTCGTACAGGCGGAGGGCTCCGTCCGCGGACGCGCACGCGATGGTGCGCCCGGATCCCGCGCCTCGCTGCGGCTGCCACTCCAGCGCCACCGGCGGTGCCAGCTCGGGCGTCGGCAGCACGCGGCACGGCTCCCACGGCCACTCGAGATCGACAATCCATATCTCGCGGCGGACGCCGAGCGCCGCGAGCCGGCCCGTCGAGTCCACGGTCAGAGTGTCGCCCGCGCCGACGGCCTCCTCGAGGCGAGCCGCCGACTGGAGCAGCATGCTCGACGGCTGCCCACGCTGTCTGTGTCAGCTCCGCCTCCAGCGCTGGAGGCGTCGGAACTGTCGGCTGTGCATGAAGCTTGCGACTTGGGCCAGGCTGTGAAGAGCAGTCGTGCCACTGGGCCAGGTGATAGCCCTGGGTGGGCAATCCATACGCCTAGTTGGACCTCAGAACGTCCGACGACCGCGTCCCAGTCCTCTTCGGATTTTTGACGCCACCACACCGCGCCGCGGCCGGAGGCCGAGCGAGAGCGCAGGGGATGGCCGTGACGGACCGGGTCGAGCTCTGGGAGGTGAAGTGTCAGTGTATATATTGTAGAGACTGACCATGTGCACAATATCCATGGAACGCATAATCAGAAGAGAAAAACGTGTATGGCGACAAAGCGAGTAATGGAGAAGTCTGTCCGCGCCTAAGGATTCTGCCATTCCTATTCTGCTCTACTACACAAGGATTCTTGCTATTCTACCTCTCACTAGATTCCCCTTCCCAGGTTCCTCTTCTGCTCAGATATTCTGATTCTCTCCCCAGACTCTCCCATCTTGGCCCCGCTTTCAGCTTCCTGATTCTCCATTCTCGTTTCCTCCGCTTCCTTTCCGATTCTCTAGGGCAGCCAGAGCCAATTCCTGATTCTGCTCCCCCCTCCCGATTCTCCTGTCTCTCTTCCTATTCTTGATGCTCCATTTGATTCCTGATTCCTGATTCCTGATTTGTCGGATCGCCCACATTTTGACCGGGATTCTGATTCCTGATTCCTGATTCCTGATTCCTGATTCCAACATTTTGACCGGGATTCTGATTCCTGATTCCTGATTCCTGATTCCTGATTCCTCGGAGTTACGCATTTCGGCGGGATCCTATGTTGGCCTGACTCTCCGAACTCCTGAGCCGATATTGCGTGTGCGCGGGGCTTCACACAGCTCACTCAAACTTCGCCCGCGGCAGCATGCTCAGGCGCGGGTCTCTCTGGCGCTCCAGCCTCACGTCAGCGCACTCAGCGCTTAGGCCTCGGTCCGGCGTCCGCAAAGGCGCAGTGTGTGGTGCGGGCTCTGCCCGCCCCCCCGAGGAGAGGGGGGGGGGGGGGGGCGCTCCCGCGCGGGGGGGAGCCGAGCGAAGCTCGGCTCGGGTTCAAACTAACCCTCCCCCTTTTCCCTTTTTCTAAAACTGCTCGCCGCGAGCGGCTCGCTTCTTGCGGTAGGTAGACATTCTACCTCCCATCTAACCGCGCCAACCCTTTCTTGGGTAATGGGTAGACCTTTCACACCCACCGAGGTCATATTACCTCTAACTAGTTCGTGCGTCCTGCTATCGCCCGCCTGCTTTCGTCGCATCCTCTCAGTGTGGTTTATGGTTTGCTAGACCCATGAGACCAGCCACGCCGCGCCCTCGGGCGCCTCCACCGCCGCCCTCAGCCACGCCGCTACGACCGTCGGAGACGTCAACTCCGCCGTCACATGGTATCAGCTCTCGCCACCAAGTGCGGCATGGCCTGCCGGAAGTGAGGTGCAGCGTGGAACCCGCACAGCGCCACAATCTGACTCACAATCATGGGGTGGGGCCATAAGGGAACCGGGTGACGCGCTTGGGCGGGCAGTAGCCCAGTTCCTCGCCAAAGTAGGTGCGGTCCACGCCCAGCGCGAACGTGGCGGAGATGCTCACGAAGTAGCCGACAAACAGCAGCGAGAGGGATAGGGCGACGGGCCACAGTAGTGTAGGCTGCGCGCTCTGGCGCGCAGCAAAGTAGAGTGTAGGTAGTGCGCCACCAGCTGCGAGAGCGAGACCGTCTTGAAGACAAGCACGTCGCGCTTGAACGTCGCCCACTGCAGCTCCGTGCGCCAGTAGAAGGTCTTGATGTAGCGGACGTAGTGCACGAAGGACGTGCCGAGCAGCAGCACCAGGGGCTGAGAGCTGGCGACACTGAGGTGCACCAGCAGGGCGAGGTAGGACAGGTTGTTCCAGCCCACGTACTCCTCAGCCTTGTTGAACGCGTGCGTCCAGAAGACCACGTTCCACGCGCCGAACTTCTCCAGCGCAGTCTCCGGCGTGATGGTGCTCACGAAGAGCAGACGGAAGAGCTGATTGTAACACGTGCTCATGAAGGCGAGCAGGCGGCCAAGTGGCATGAGAAGGGTGGGGTACGTGACAAAGTGTAGCTTCAGCACGATGCGCTGCTCCTTGTTCGCCAGGCCAGCGTTGGGGTGGTCCTGGATGAAGTGCGGCTCGCGGTGGAAGTCAAAGGCCACCAGGTTGCCCTGCTGTGCAGTGATGGACGTGGGCACCATGGGGAAGACGGTGGAGACCTGTGTGTTGTTGTCCATGCCCACGATGCAACGGAAGCAGGAGGCGAAGGGGAAGAAGGGGAAGGGCCCGTCGATGTGCTTGGTGTAGAAAACCGTGTCCGAGTTGCCCGTTCGATTCGGGCCGCTCACGTATATCTCATTCATGCCCCACACAGGGATCACCGTGTACCAGCGAGGCGAGAAGATGGAGGCAAACATGCTGGCGACCTCCGGGCTGTGCACCAGCGCGTCGAAGGCGGGCGTCAGCGAACCCAGCTCCGAGTACCACCAGTGGCTGGACGTGTGCTTCGACGGGTTGTGTTCCATCGCCCACTTCCGGATCAGTTGCAGATACTTCTGTTGTTCAGGGCTGCTGAAGTGGGTACGCAGCACGCGGTTGAACCCGGCGTTCCAGGCCCAGCGGAAGCCGCCGTTGTCGATGGGGGCGTGCACCAGGAAGACCAACAGCGTGGGCAGCACATACGTCAGTACGTTTGCGGTGGTCAGCATTGCGCCGAGTGCTTCAGGCTGCAGCAGAGGCCACAGGAGGGCGATGGGGGCAGCCAGGCCAGCCAGCTGGCGCGCTGCGGCGTCGAGGCAAAGAGGCAGCAGGAATTAGGTGTGCTGCGTGAGCAGCGACAGGTAGTCGGCCTCGCCGACGCTCTCGGTCTAGCTTATCCAGGGGAGGCAATGCCGGGGCCGTACAGCAGCTAATGTCGCCGGCGTGCGTCCCGGTGCCGGACGGTAATCTCGTTTTTATCTTGTTGGCACAATCAGTATCCTAGGCAACCGGCACAACCCAACTTCCGCGCGACTTTTCTTTCTTTCGGTGTTGCAGTTTCGCTGCACTAGCGGCTCTTCACCCGGGTCGTCGCCGTCTCGGCACCCGCGTCGCTGCTCTCGGCACGCATGATGATCGCTGTGCTCCCAACTCTTGTCGGCCTCGTGCTCCAGCCCATGCCGCGACGGGAGGCTCTTGCGTCTGCCGCCGCCGCGGTGCTCACCGTCGCGTCGCCCGCGTGTGCCAAGGGTCCAAAGAACAGCGTGTACTTCACAAACGTGAAGGACGGCGATACGGTGCCGAGCACGTTCACGTACAAGTTTGAGGTCACCGGGTACGCGCTCTCGCCTGCTGCCGCTGGGCTCAAGGAAGGCACTGGCCACCACCACATGATCATCGACGCTCCCACAGCCTTCGTAAAGAGCGGCGAGGCAATCCCGATGGATGCCACCCACAAGCACTACGGGAAGGCGCAGTCGGAGGGGGAGCTCGAGCTGGAGCCAGGGAAGCACAAGATCACCCTGCAGTTCGCAAACGCCTACCATGAGTCGTACGGAAAGGAGTTTGCGAAGACAATCACGGTCAACGTCAACGGTGCGTGAGCGCGGGTGGCGCCGCGCCCTCACGCCGTCAGAGATATGCCCGCCCTCTACCTTGCGGAGCGCGCCCGGCCGTCCTCGGCATTGCCCGCGAATATAGAGTACTGTCTGCATGTAGCACCTCGGTCCAATACACAATGCACATGGACATGGACAAGCGGTCGCTAGCTAGTGTCACTACGTAGTGTGCGGCGAGCGCGCGGCTCTGTGTCGCCCTAGGTGCCTGATCTGGGACGTGCTTTGCCATGCACATGCTCTCTCATAACATACGAAGAATCCACACGATGTTCTTAATTCTAACGGAAGGACGCTTTGTCACACGCCGGACACCCGGAGTGCTGCTGCTGGCAGCACGTGCTGGGGCGTGACATGGAGCTAGTGATCTGTGAGATCTGTGAGGGTGTCCGCCCGCAGGCGCATTTTGTATACCGAGGCGGTGCACGGTGCCGACGTGTACCGTTAACCTTTGTCCAGTGGAGAGCCTCATTTGGCGCGCTGGACTCACGCCGAGAAGAGCTCGCATATTTTACATGTTGCGTGCGCTTGTGCCGGACTTGCAGCACCGATTCTGGTCTGTGGCACCGGGGTCGTTCGGCATTGGTGCATTGCCCCGCTCGCCAGTTCATTAGTATGGGCAGGCGCCGTAATGATCGACGTCCCCGCTGGCGACTCCGATGGGTTCACCATCAGAACCAAGGTTCAAGCACCCCCAGCAGCCCGTTAATGCGCGGTAGCACTTTTTCCGGGGTGGCACAAGTCTAGCGCCCGTCCCGTCCACGCGGTAGACCCCGCCAATTCTTTGGTGGCACGGCAGCCCGTTCGGACAGCCGCCATTGTTCACGAGGCAGCTGGGCTCCTCGGTGACGCACCGGGGGTAGTCGTACACGTGTGGTGAGCACTTCTTGTAACCATAATTTGCCGACTGCCACAGCCCTTCGTAGCAGTGGCCGCTGATGCAATCCCCATCGCTGCCGCACAGCGCACCTTCTTTGCCGGTCTGGCATTGTCCATAGTACACCGCTGCTACACCGCCCACTGAATTCCATTGGTAATGGTTCAAGCAAACGCCGTGCCCCCCTCCCCCATATCTCTGCTTCGCGGGGTCGTACCTGGGAACGCTATCGCAATTCTGGTTCTCGGGGTCGCAATCATATACTTCCGGTCGCTGCCTGCACTGTTCGCAGCTTGGTGTCCTTTTCACTTCCCCCAGACCGTTGCCACCGAACTTTAGTTCATACGCCGAACATTCGCACATTGGCAGGCATTGTGTGTCGCCGCCGGTGGTACTGCAGCTGCATCGGTCGTTGACGCAGCGGCGATCCCCGTTGCAGTCGCCGTCGTGTCCGCACTTTGCATAAAAGTTGCCGTCTTGGCATTCGTTGTCGCGGCAGACCCCTTTGTTTTCCCCGTTCTCCTTCACGAGCTTCATGCAGTCATATCCGTTGTTGTTGCCGCAGGAGGCGCCTTTGCCGCCCAGCCAGCAGCGCCCATCACGGTCTGCGACTGGGCCGCTGCCATCTGGACGTGAGTACACACCACACCCCTCGTTGGGCCTGGGGCAATTTCCGGCGTGTTCGAGAATGCCACTCCCGGGGCTCCCGGGGCAGAGCCGCTTCGCCTCCTGTGCGCACCACGTCAGGCCGTCGCAGGTCGGGTCGGCCTTGCTGCAATCGAGCGAGGCCCACGCGTTGAGGAAGGGGTCCCAGAAGGTGCCAGTGTTCACTGTGTAGGTGTACTGCTTTGGACAGCTGGGGGCAGGGGTTGGCGCAGGGGTTGATGCAGGGGCCGGCGCAGGTGCAGGTGCCGGGCCGCCCCCTTTGCGCGCTTCGCGGTCAGAGACGCGGTCTGGAGCGAAGCACGAGGCGCAGCAGTAGTGCGCCATTTCCGATGGGACGCGTGGGCAGTATCCGGCCAGCAAGACTCCCGCGCAGGAGGTGATGTCGTACACGCCGAGAGAGGCGGCAAGAGCGGGGACTTCCCCATCGCTGTCGACGCACGCCGGCCCGTGGGAAGCGAAGCCAAGCCCGCCGGGCAGAGTCGCCGCGATGGTCAGGAGGATGTAGGCGCGCATATACGAGGGGCCGAGCGTAGAGGGATCCGAAGGCGGTGTTGCTACCGGCCGGGTGCCCGCCGTGGCCGGCCAGCGAGGTGTTTTTTGGCCGACCCCCCCCCCCCTTAAGGGGGGGGGGGGAGGGGGGAGCCCGACCCCCGGACGAAGGTTTCTTCTCTGACGAAATTCTTACACGACGAGCATACCGCGTCCGAGCCTGGCTGTTCTCACCTTCCTACCTAACCTAGCCTAAAGCAGGTGCCCCGAGCAGCTTCTACGGATTTGCGTTGAGGAGCGACCCGAGCCGCCGTGTGCCCCGTGCTTCAGCCTTGCCGAGCCTCGCTGAGCCAGATCGGCTCGCGAGGTGGGATGCTAGTGTGAGGCTATGAGCCCGACCCAGGTCGTTGTGCGCTAGCGTTGGCGGTTAGTGTTACTCTCCCAAGGGGAACCTTTCCTCGAAGAAAAGAAATTGGAGCGGGCCCGGTCGGTAACGGCCGTGCGCAATGGCTCCAAGCATGAGCCAGCATGGCGAGCGAGCCCGGCCGCGTGCCGCACTTGGCGCAGGCTAGACTTTCCGCAGCGTGGCGCGGGCACGCAATACGCAGGGCGACACTGACGCAGGTCGCTGCGCTCGTCGCAAAGCCTTCTCTGCAGGTCTCCCGTCAGGTGCAACGGGCCGCGCTGCCTCGCGACCATGAAGGCAAGCTGCTCCCTCTGTCATGTTCGATCGACTGCTTCAAGGTCTTCGGCTCCGGGGTGTACAGTTACATGGAGTGGCAGCGGTTCATGTTTGTCACCTTCTCTCTCGCCTTTGCTGTTGTGCTTCCGAGCATGGTCTCCAATGTCAGCGGCTCGAACCTGGAGAATGCATCTTGGCTGACAAAAGGGTCCTTGGGCGATGTCAAGGCGGCTGCCATCAACGCAAGCTACGGCGCCGTCGAGCTCATCGTTTTGAGCATATTCGTTATATCGCTCTTCCGTGGCCGAGACATCATTGCTGCTGCAAAGGACCAGGTCGACCACTACGACCCAGAGGAGGCGCCCGAGGAGACGACGGTGTGGCTGCGCGGTTTGCCGCCGAGAATCCAAGCAGCGGTGTTGCAATCGCAGCTGGAGTGCTTTGGCGAGTGCACCCAGGTCGTGCTCGCGCGCAAGGACGGGGTTTTGCTCAAGCGTCTCTCGGCACGGCAACACCTACTGGAGAATCTGCAGCACCTGACCGCGCTGCTATACCTCTCGCGGCAGGCTGAACGATGCCGCCAAGGCTCAGCCCGGCGAGAGCTACTTCGGCCGGTGCTTGAGCTCCTCGACCGAGTAGGGCAAACGGCTTCAGCGGATGACTTGCTGGCAAAGGAGGAGGAGGCGCGCCGTGAGCTCGCGGAGCACGACTCAATCACTGCTCGTCTCTCTCGCCAGGCATACGATGGGACTGGCGATGCTTTCGCCACCTTCTCCAAGGCGGAGCAGGCCCGCCGGTGCATCGAAGCGATCGCTATATCGAGCCGCCCCCACCGTCGCGCCCGAGTGCCACGCAAAGCAAAGGTCGGCATCGAGGCTCCCGTGCCGTCGCTGCCGACGCTTCCCTCAGGCGTGACAGCCCAGCGCGCACCTGCACCGTCAGACATTTTGTGGGAAGGGTTGGCTACCCCCGCGCGCGAGCGCCTCTGGCGACAAGTGGTCTCCACGACGATCACGATGCTGATTGCCGGCACCGGCACCGCCATCATCGCCTTTATCACGTGGGCCAACGACAAGAATGGAGGCCTGCTCAGCGACGCGCTTCCCCGAGATCGTGGCGGCTTTAGCGGCTTGATCATGGACCTGCTGGCGGTGCTCCTGTTGCAGGCGCTGCCCTGTATATTCGGGAATCTCATCTTGTTCGCGTCGACCCCCGTCCTTGCTGACGTCCTTGAGCGCCACCCGACCTACTCTGATCGCGAGGCATCCGTGTTCGCGAAGCTGCTCTTCTTCCAGGTCGTCAATACCGTCGCGTCGGCGATGATATTCCTGTCAGTCACGGGTGGAATCTTTGGGCGTTCTTGGTACAGCCTCGGAGGGGCGACCGTCGCGACAGTGATGGGCCCCCTTGGCGATGCGCTTGTTATTCCGACCCTGCTTGACTGGATCTCCCTAAACACTCCGATCCGGCGGTACCTCCTCGCGCCACGCCAAAAGACGCAGCAACGGATGGACCGCCTGTTTATCAAGGACTCGGACCTCTACCTTGCGTTCCGCATCCAGCTCGCTGGGAAGTTTGTGGTCGTATGCCTCGTGTTTGGATCTGCTCTCCCCATCCTCTACCTCTTCGGCGCTCTCTTCTTCTCATACGGTATGCTCATTGATCGGCACAATCTTCTGAGGAATCAGTGCCCTCCACCCCGCACCTTTCCGAAGCTGACCTGGAGAGCTCATACGACTGTCTTCCCGCTCGCCATCGTCGGCCACGTCTGCATGACACCAATATTCTTTCACCACCTTGCTCTCAGCGACGCCCGTGAGCTACTTTCTCTTCCTCCACCGTCGAGCTCTATCCCCGTACACGCCCCCGCACCGCCCCCGCCGGTGCTCGCGACGGACAACTTCTCCACTGCCGTGATCTTTTCCATCGTCCTGGCCGTCGTTGCTGCCCTTGTCATTCTCGTCTACCGCTTCGGGAGAACTCATCTCCACCTGGATGAGTCGACGGTGCAGAGAGCAGTCGACGTGGCAGAGGATGCTGTCGAGCAGACAATCAAGCGCGCGGCAAGCGGTGCCCAGTCGCTCTTTGACCGTGCGCCGCTGTTGGCACAGCACGTCTCTCTCCCTGGTCGTGAGCAATCACCAAAGGGGGGCCGTCTTCCTGATGGTGCTGCGCACCGACGTCCACCTGCACCACAGGACTACCTGCCACCCACCCACCCCCGACTCAGGCTAGCGTAGGACTTGCGTTGTTCTGGCGTTGAACAGAGAGCAATAGTCGGTCAGGTAGCTACGCCCGCCTGCCAGTGGCCTACGCCGGGGCCTAGCCGCCGCGACAAGCGACAAGTGTGCGTGTGTGTATAATAGTAAGAACCAGCACCTGTGATGCTGTGAAGGCTTCGTAGCCATCTCTCCGGTCTACTTCAAGCCTTCACAAGGACGTCGCACACTCACACTCCAAAAGGGGGATGGTGAAGACCAGAGGGCTGTGGAGCGAAAAAAAGCAAGCGCGCGAGTGAGTAAGTCAGGAGGAACGTAATTTGTAGGATTGTAGCTCAGCCTCGCGAGGCGCGCCCTGTCGACCCTTATATAGGTTACATACGCTGTGACGACTACGACGGACCTAGCGCTTCTCGCCTTCTCGGTCTTCGGCGGGGGACGCTAGATTCTAGAGATTACTGACGTAAGGCAGAGGCACAAATGCGGCAAAACTTACTCTTGAGAATAATTGTGCTCAACTTTTGAATCTAGACGAGGGCATACCACTCTTTAAGTGTGCGGCCCAGACGGCAGACGAGAGGCAGCTCGCCCCACGGGGCAAGGGTCTCGCCCGCTCAGCTCGACGGCATCCACTCCTCCTTCACCCACTCCGTCCAGCGGTGCACCACGCCCTCCGCTGGCTCGCCCGCCGCCGCGCTCTCCTCGCGCTGCGCGTAGAAGAGTGCGAGCAGCGAGTCGCGCACTAGCGGCGCGTCCTCGGCCGCGACGCCGTCGACAATCTCGAGGCGGGGCGGCAAGTGCGACGGGTACTCGACGACGAAAGTGACGCGGAGCTGCACTGCGGTCGGCTCGCCGCGCGCCCGCTCGCCCGCGACGGTGAGCCGGAAAGCGGGCGGGGCCGCCTCCTCCTCGCGCTCGAAACCCTCCTCGCCGAGCACCGCCTCGAGAACCATCAGCTCCTGCGGCGGGGAGAAGTGGCGGGGGAGGGGGGGGGGGGGGGAGAGCTTGCTCAGCAGGGGGTTCGCCCGGCAACGCCACGCCGCTTGCGCCGCCCGCGCCTCCTCCTGAGCCGCCTAAGGAGCGACCGAACCCGCGTGAGGCCGCCCTCCCCGCCGCTGCGCCGCCTCCGCACATCCACCCAACCTCGTTCTCCTCCAGCGCCGCGCCTGCCAACCCCGCCGCGCGGTCCGCGTCGAGTCGCGCCTGTCCGACGCGCCACGCGGACGTGTCGCGGACGTGTCGTGGGCGTGTCGTGGGCGTGTCGTGGGCGTGGCGTGGGCGTGTCGAGTACGTGTCGTGGGCGTGTTGTGGGCGTGTCCACCGCCCGGTCTCGAGTCGCGCCTGCGCCGCCCGTGCGCCGCTCGCCGCCGCCTCCGCCGCCTGCTCCCGCTGGCCGTGCAGCTCCCGCCGCTTCGCCTCCACCGCCTCCGCCGCCTTGGCCTCCGCCTCCGCCTTCTTCGCCGCCGCCTCCGCCGCGCGGCTCTTTGCCGCCGCCTTTCGCTCGTGCGCCGCCTCCGTCAGCCTCTCCATTTCGCCGGCAGACTTGCGGCCCGCCTGCAGGGAGGGGCGCAGAGAAGGCTCAGGGGAGGCTCCGCGCCCCTTCCTCTCGACGGCAGAGGACGCGCGGCCAGCCTCCACGCGTGCAACCTCCTCGCCCAGCACGCCGAGCGACGCGTCGCGCCACGTCTGTGCCACCGCCGCCGGCCCTCCAAACCCTTCCCCGGCCGAGGCGGCGGCGGAGGCGGCGGAGGAGGAACCGCCAGAGGGGCCGCTCGACCAAAAGGGGTCCTCCTCGTCGTCGTCGTCGAGCCAGTCGCCTAGAGGAAGGGTCCCGGAAGGGTCCCGGACGCGTCCTCGCCCTGGCTCCTCTCCCGCGTCGAGCCCTTCTCCTCCGCCGCCACCGCCGCCCGGGGAGGCGAGGCAGAGGTCTCCGAACAGGTCGTCCACCTGGGCTCCAGACACGGGGAGCTTGGACCCACCGCAGGGAGGTGAGGGGGTGGGGAGGGGCTCGTGCAGCTTCTTAGCGGCGCGGCAACACGAGGTCTACCAGATCCGGGGACACGGCTGCAGTGCACTTCGATGCAGCCGCGTGCGTGTCGTCGCGAGCGCTAGCTGGACCGCCGCTCTTCCGCATCCAGAGTCACCCACCAAGCTCGCGTCGGCGACGCCGCCTCCCCTCCGCTCGCCCTTCTTCTTCTTCGCCTTTGCGATCTGGCGCTCCGCGTCGGCGTGCCTACCTTGCAGTCTCACTGCTCTTCCCAGGGGGGTCTGCATCGTGAGCGCACGAGAGTCGCCGCGTGCGAGCATGGCGGAGTCAGCATGGCGGAGTCCAGACGAGGGCGTGCACCCGAGCAGTGGTTGCAACCAGCTGTGTCCGCGCATCTAGGTTCGGCGTGCAACGCGGCGGCGCGGGCGGCGCCCAATGACTCGGCGCTGTACAGCGTTCCGGTGGCGCGCGCGAGCGCCGCGGCCGCCTCCTCCTCCGCCCGCTCGCGCCTCGCCGCCTTCTCCTCTGCCGCCACCGCCGCCTTGGACTCCTCGCGCGTTCGGCGCGCCTCAGCCGCCTCCGCCGCGTCGCGCTCGCGCCTAGCGGCAGTTGCGTCGCGCTTCGCGCCGAGAAGCGGCAGCCGAGGAGCAGCCGCCGAGAGGGAGAAGCCGAGGTGCGGCAGCCGAGAGGAGCAGCCGAGGTCAAGGGGAGAGCAGCCGAAGTGGCGCCCGCGCCTGAGGCGCGCGAGCTCGCTCGGGTCGTTGTGCATCTCGACCTTGGTCTTGTTCAGCCGGTTGACCACCGCGTTGACCCGGTGCTCCACCATCGTGTGCCGCACCGCGCCGCGAGAGTGGTAGCCAACCTGTCCGTCGGCCATCCCCTCCGTCTTTTTGAGGTTCGCCCACGGCGTGTAGATCATCCGCACGTGCGAGAGCTTGGAGCCCTCGATCGAGTTGGCCTTGCACAGCTGACTGCACTCCTGCACGATCTCGTCGGGAACGTCGTCAATCGTCTCGCCCTTGGGCAGCCGCAGGTAGACGTGCGCGCTCGAGTGGCTGTCGACGTGGAACCACAGGTCTTCTGGCCAGCCGTACGCGATGAGGTGCTCGTTCTCGTGCTTGTCGCGGCCCATGTAGATGACATAGCGAGGGTCCGAGCACGTGAAGTAAAAGACCATCTGCTTGGCAGCTTGGCAGCGCCACGGCGACGCTCGACGCTCGTGCCGCGACAGCCGCAAAAAAAGAGGAACGCGAAGTTAACCGTGCCTCGTTCGCCGCTTTCATGTGAGTTTTTGTAGAGATCATCCGGCCCGCTGGGTACGCTTCTTAGCTCCCCGGCCCTGGATGTGAGGTTACCGACTGCACTCCAAGTGCTCCAAGTGTCTTGTGCCAAAATCGTGGTGGGGCTCGCTCGTGGGGCCGGATTCGCCTCTCGCAACATACGTCGCAGGTGGCGATAGGCACGTGGGCAACGCGGCAACACAACGCGGCAACACAGGACCTTGCACCCTTTCGCCCTTCTCCTCACTGCCCCGGCGCCCACGTCTCGATCTTCTTGGGCAGCAGTTGGTTCGACAGGTGCTCTCCGTGGCCTAGGCGGCCGCGCTTGCCCTCACCCCAGGCGAAGACGGCGCCGTCGGCGGTGCGGGCGAGGCTGTGCTGCTCTCCAGCCGACACAGCGACGACGCGCTGGCCAGCAAAGGCCTCGATCTTGTTCGGCAGCAGCTGGGCCTGCTGGTCGCCGTGGCCCAGCTGGCCAAAGGCTCCCCAGCCCCAGCTCCAGACGGCGCCGTCGGCGGTGAGGGCGAAGCTGTGCCCCCACCCACCCGACACGGCAACGACGCGCTGATCAGCAAAGGCCCCGATCTTCTTCGGCAGCAGCTGGCTCTGCGTGTCGCCGTGGCCCAACCGGCCAAAGTTTCCACGGCCCCAGCTCCAGACGGCGCCGTCGGCGGTGAGGGTGAAGCTGTGCTCGCCTCCAGCCGATACTGCGACGATGCGCTGCCCAGCAAATGCGTCGACCTTCTTCGGCAGCAGCTGGTTCTGCTCGTCGCCGTGGCCCAACTTGCCATGGCATCCATCGCCCCAGCTCCAGAGGGCGCCGTCGGCGGTGAGGGCGAGGCTGTGCATATCTCCAGCCAACAGAGCAACGACACACTGGTCAAAGGCCTCGACCTTCTTGGGCAGCAGCTGGCGCTGCTGGTCACCGCGGCCCAGCTTGCCGTACATTCCACCGCCCCAGCTCCAGACGGCGCCATCGGCGGTGATGGCGAGGCTGTGGAATGCTCCGGCCGACACGCTCACGGCGCGCTCACCGCCCAGCATCGAGAGGAGGCGGGTCGGCGTGTTGAGCTGCATCACGCCATTGCCGTGCCCGAGCAGTCCTCCAAGGTACGACGGCGCATTGCCGCACGACGAGAGCCGCCCCTCGCCGTCGATGAAGACGCTGTGCCGTTCGCCTGTGGCCAGCCTCGCCGGCGGGTTGGACTCGCACAGCAGCGCCGAATAGCACAGCCACCGCACGGCGCAGCTCTCGCCCTCTGGCTGCGCCGGCAGCTCGAAGCCGCGCTCTTGCGCCAACAAGCGGATGCCCTCCTGAGCGAGCGAGGCGTGGAAGAGCAGCGAGACGGCCCCGAAACGAGCGATGTCGGCGGGGTCGCAGCGAGAGATGACGCGCGCGAGGAGCTCAAGGGGCAGGTCGGTGAGGGGGCAGTGCGCGGCGGCGGCGGCGGCGGCGGCGAGGCGGCGCGAGCGGCGCCGCGGGGTGGACATCGCGAAAAAAAAATTTTTTTCCCGTCCCCAATCTCAGGCGCGAGAAATTTTTTTTCCTCCTGCCAAGTCGATTTCTCCTTGGAATCAAGTCGGCGAATCGCACAGGCGAAGCGCTAGAGCGGTTCAGGGTCTCGGCCGGCGCGGAGGCGGCAGTGAGAGGCAGAGCGGCGAGACTGATGAGTCTCGCCGGCGAGGGACAGCTGCTGGTGGGCCTCTCCGGCGAGGGAGAGCCGCTGATGGGCCTCGCCGGCGAGGGCGGCCGCAAGACGCCGCTCTCGCTCGAGGAGGAGTGGCACCTCCGCCTCATCGTCTTCGTCAGCGCGACGCTATCGCTCGCGGGCACCAGCCTCGTGCTGGTTTCGATGTACCGCTTCCGCGAGCTCTCCAAGCGCTTCTTCGCGATGCGGCTGATCGGCTACCTCGCCGTCGCTGACGGCTTTGCCTCCATCTTCAACATGTGCGGGGTGCTCGTCGACACCGCCTACCCGGCCGCCGACGGCGCGCCCGGCGACAGTCCCTCGCCACTCTGCGAGGTGCAGGCCGTCGGGCTGCTCTACTTCAACCTCGCGTCCATCTTTTGGACCTCTTGCTTCGCGCGCACGCTCTACCGCGACGTGGCCCCGCCCGCCGCCACGGCGCCGCGCATCTCGCTGCGCGACGCCGAGCTCACTTTCCACGCGCTCTGCTGGCCGTTGCCCGCGCTGCTCGCCGGCGGCACGTACGCCCTGGGGTACGTCGGCGACGCCGGCTCGTACTGCGCCGTCGGGCCCGACTTTACGCCGCAGTACCTCCTCGCCTTTTACCTCCCGCTGGTTGGTGCGTTCGCCTTCAACACGGCGACGTATGCGCTCGTCTGCCGCTCTGCCACCGAGGCCCGCGTCTCTCGCTCGACGTCGCTCTACCTGCTCGTCTTCGCCGTCGTCTGGCTCCCCTCCCTGCTGGTGCGGCTGCAGGTGCTGCTCTGCGGTGCGAGGCGAGCCCCCTCGTACGGGCTCGCGGCGCTCGAGGCGATGTGCATGCCGCTGCAGGCCTGCTCCGCCACTGGGCCTTGCACTGTCAATGCCGTGCCGCCTCCTGCCTCGCCTGCCTGGGCGTGGAGATGCGAGGGCTGCCTGGCCCTCGCCCCACCACATTGTGTGCGCAGAGGCCACTGCCTCACCTCCACGCTCTCCCCGCCTGCCGCTGCAGGGCGCACTCAACGCCTTTGTGTACGGCTGGTCGCTTCCTCGGATACGAGACATGCACCGCACTCGCTGCCTGGCGCACACTCGCACGAGCCTCCTCCCCACTCCTCCAGGACCTGGTCCGACAGGTACCGCACCATGCTGCTCGGCACAGACTCGCTCGACGCCGCCGCTGTCCTCGCCGCAGCGTCGCACTACCGGCTCGGCTCGCCGCCGACGTCCGAGTACGCCCCCCCCCCCCCCCCCCCCCCCCCTCCCCCCAACACACACACACACCACCACACACACACACACCTCGGGGCGGCGGGGAGCGAGAGGTCCTCACACGCAGGTACTCCCCCGCCGAGGATGCCCTCCTCGGCCTGACGCCGCGCGACTTCGAGTGCGCCTTGACCCCGCCACCGTCGCCGCTCCTTCACATGGAGGGCTCTGGGACCCCTTCCCGAACCTGGTAGGTACTTGCCGCCCGAGCCGTCGCCGCTGTCCGGACGCTACTCGGACAGGCCCTACTCGCCAGGCAGGTCGGAGCTTTCCCCCTACCCGGCGAGCTTGCCAGAGCGCCTCGGGGGCCCTCGGTTCACCACCTGACAGCGTCGGGCCGCCCGCGCTTCCCCGTCGCCCCGCTGCCGGGCGCCGCATCCCGCCGCTTCTCCGCCGCCGCGCTTTGCATGTGTACCTGCATGTCGTGTGTGTACGGTCGGCGCTCGCGCGGTGGGTCGTCGTGTAAAAATCCCCACACGGCTTTAAACAAATAAAAACGGACACCTCTACTGTGAGATGGGTAAAAAGGAACAGCCCCCCCCCCGTGTGCGGTCATTCGTGGCGGATAAAGCAGACACCAGACCTCGGTGTTTCCCACTGGGTTTCTGAGGCGGTTGCCGGGGTTTCCATGGGCCATGGCGGTTTCCCATAGCCGAAAAACCCACGGGTCGATGTCGGTTTCTGCGGCGCGCTCTGTTTTTTCTGGGATCTGTTTTCTGGGACACCCGTACTTGGCCAAAGTACAGGTTTCGATCCGGGCCATCGCAAATTTTGTGATCAGGGCGCTCGTTGCTCCTCCGTCTCTTTGTATCTTCCATACTGCGTTTATCAGACGTATGGTTCTTGCACTTGTGCAAGATTGGGCGTCTTCTGCCGCAGTCCCTTTGATGGGAGGCCCCAGGGTGGGGGCCGCCTCGAACCCCCAGCCAGGGATTCGAGCGGAGGGTGCCCCGGTAGGGTGCCCACAGGACCCAAAAGAAAATAGCTTTCCGGCTCAAAAAGGGACGCACGAGGCAAATCTGATGTTGGCCAGTTCCAATAGGAGCGAGGCCTCTTCCGTTGGGGGACCGAGTACATAGGAAACGAGGGTTTCCCATTGTGACCCGCTCCAGTGCGAGCGTGACACTGCACTTGGCGCCGAGCGCCCGCGGCTCAGACCTTGTGCAGGCCACCCCTCGGTGGAGGCACCGGTCCGGACCGATGGCGCTCGGTGTGGAGCAAGCAAGACCCCCCCCCCCCCATCGGCGCGCGCTCGCCATTCCAACGGGCGCCAGGAGCACCAAAAGGACTCCTCATGGCTGCCTCCAAGTGGGCTTCGACCGGCCTCGGCAGGGGGGGCGGGTTGTCCCGGCTGCGGACGCATTCTGCAGCCCGCTGGGCGTGGGTCAGCACCCCAAAACTGCCCCTCGGCGGCATACAGCACTGCCAGCCAGCCTCTTCCTCCTCCTCAAGGGCTGTACTATAGGCCATATTGCGCCGCCTCCTACTGGCAGCCGGGCGGACGCGCGCCGCGGGCGCCTCGGCGCGCGCACGGCTCGCAAAGTTCGAACGAGTACTGCCGCCCGGCCGCCTCAAGGCTGCCGGGCGGCAGTACTCGCCTCGCAAGGCGCGCACCGGCTGATCTGGCTGCTGCGCCGGCGGCCGCTGCGCTGGCCGCTGCTGCGCCGGCTGGCGGGCGGTACGGCCGCCGGCGGCCGCTGCACCCGCGCCTTCCCTCGCGGGCGCCGTCGCGCCGCGCGCGCTCAACTCTGCTGGCACACGGCACGCGTCGTCACACAGCCGCGGAGAATAGGCGGTGCAGCGCGCGAAGCGCGCGCGATCTCGTACGTTGAAGGCTGGATCCGGCCATTCCAAGGGTATACCTTTGAGAATCCCCAGCGTCCCACCCTCCTAGTCACACTCTCAATTTCTCGACTGGCCAACACGAAGTGCTGCGATCGGGGGTGCCCCATTTCTTTTTTCCTTTCTTTTTTGGGGCCCTGTGGGCACCCTAGCCCCGGATTCATCTATCCGTCGGGCCCCGGCACGTTCATTAGAACTGATCATATTGCGCAGCTGGTTGCCAAAAGCACCGCCAGAACTTGAAAGTTGTGAGTCAGTGCGCTGCGCTGTCGCTCTGTCGTGCACGCACGCTCTCGTGCTTCGTTGTGACCCACCCTGTCCCACCCGTGTGTGATCAGTGTCTACGGAGGGAGTGTCGTTGGCTCACGCCAGGGCGCTCGTTGCTCCTCCGTCTCTTTGTATCTTCCATACTGCGTTTATCAGAAGACAGCCAAGTACGTACGTGCAAGCCAAAAGCACATGGGGGACGTTCGAGTTTGACTTGTGGCGCGGGAGTGCTCTCACTCATGTTCGCCATCTGCCTCACCCTGAGCACGCCCGTGCTTGGTGTGCGCCCCGGAGCGCTGCGCAGGCGTGCTCGCGCTCGCGCGGCCAGCAGCGTCCTGCCCTCGGCTCATCTCCTCGTCATCGGCGTCATCACTGCGCCGCTCAACTTTGACCAGCGCACCTGGCAGCGCATGCACTACGCACCCTCACTTGGCAGCATGCCGGACGTGGCGGTCCGATACGTGCTCGGCGACATGAGTGGCTGCGGCTTCAGCATGTGCTGCAATCGGGAGCCGCTCGCAGTCGTCCACTGGGAACTGCAGCGCTACGCCGATTGGGTCCGCGTCGAAGCGCCCGAGTGCAGCAAGACGTCTGTGGCGCACAAGACGCTCGCATGGTACCGGCACGCTGCGGGTGATGCGTCGTACGCGTCGTACCAGTGGATCGCCAAGGTGGACGACGACTCGCTTCTGCACCTTCCAAAGCTGCGCGCCGACATGCTGCTCATGGCGGCGCAGGGGCGCAGGGAAGGCGGCCGCCGGCGTCACTCGTCCTACGCCTACTATGGCACGCTCCGCTGGAGGCTCTGGCAGCCGCCCCTGCCGCCTGGCTCCGGCCCGACTGTACAGAATGCAGGCGGCTGTCCGGCCCTTAACGTCGGCTGCGCGTGTGGCAGCCTTCAGGATGCCTGGCTCCCGGACTCGCTCCCCGCGCAGCGTGCCCTCGTGCTGGAGACTGCAGCGTGCAAGGGTGCGGTGGGACCCTTCCCCTTCGCCGACGGCAGCCTGAACGTAATGTCGTCGCGCCTTGCCAGAGAGGCCCTGGAGGAGGGGCAGGGCACCGATCGTCCCACCGCAGACGACTTTCGCGCCGACGCCGGCTGGGACCACGAGGACGTTGGCCTCGCCTACCTGCTGCTGCGGCGGGCGGCTGCCCTGCAGCTGCCAGTCACGTACTTCACTCTCGAGGTGGGGCGGCCTCCGCTCGCGCCATCCCCTAGTGTGCGCCCAAACGCACCCCTCACTCCCACTCCTCACCCCCGCCTCGCTGCCCCGCCCGCCCGCAGAACTGGGTGCACAACATGCGGTGGGTGGATGCGCGCGAGAAGAACCTGTCCAAGTACGCGGCAAAGGTGCTGGTGGTGCACAAGGTGCTCAACTCGATGCACGCGCGCATGGTGGCCGACCTCTTCGACATGTACAATGCCTCGCACGATAGCTTCGATTGCGGCGCATGCGCCGAGTGGGGCTGGAACGCAACGGCGGCGCTCGGTGCGGCGGCGCGGCACCTCCGACCGCCGCAGCACGTGCGGTGCTGCGCGAAGGTGGACAGTGGCGCCCGACCCCGCGAAGCGTGGCGCCGCCGCAAGCCAGGCCGGGCCTCGGTGCCGCGGCGCGTGCAGACGACACCCGGGGGCGATTATGGCCGCAAGCGTTACCATACATGAAGCCTCCTGCGGTTTCTTTTGGCGGCTGTCTCTTGTGGCCGTGTGCCTGGCGAGTACCCCCCACCCAGGGTACCCCTCTCGAGGGACCCATTGCGAAGAGCAACTCTTCCGAGGTCTCGCCCCCCCCCCCTCCCCAAGAGACCGCGAGACAGCGCCGCTGCCATCGCCCGGGGCCGTGTGTGGGTGCGTGCCCTACGTGCAGAAATGCCGCGTGCCGGCAGTGCTCGTGCCGGAAGCGGCCGCGGCCGCGGCCGTGGACGTGGACGTGGACGCAGTGGCGGCAGCTGCAGCGGCGGCAGCGGCGGCGGCGGCAGCAGCGCGACGACACACGCCGAGGCTGGCGCGGAGGAGGAGGGTGAGAGCAGCGAGGAGGAGGAGGATGTGCTCGCCCCGCAGGCAGCGACCACAGGGATGGTGCCCACGGATAGCGAGAGCGAAGAAGGACAGGACGAGGACGCCGGCAGTGGCGACGGCGGCAGCGACAGCGACGACGACTGTGGTGGCGGCAATGAGACGCTGGTGGCGCGGCGTCGCTTCGCGGGCGTCTTGCGGATGTGGGAGTTCAACCAGAATGACTCCAAGCGCGACAGCGGCTCAAAGCTGGTGCGGCTGGGCATGGCCAAGACGCTCAAGGTCGGGCAGAACTACGCGGGCATCGTGCTGAGCAGCGAGGCGCAGACTGTCATTTCGCGCGAGGACCTGGAGACAGTGCGCGTGCACGGCGTGGGCGGCGTCAACTGCTCGTGGAACCAGCTCGACAAGGTGCCGTCGCGCAAGCTCGGCCGCGCCCGGCTCCACCGGATCCTGCCCTACATGGTTGCGGCCAACCCGGTGAACTACGGCCGCCCCTTCAAGATGAACACGGCCGAGGCGATGGCCGCGAGCCTCTACATTGTCGGCCTCCAGCAGGATGCTCACGACCTGATGGCGCAGTTCTCGTTTGGCGCCGAGTTCCTTCGCCTCAACCGCGCGGCTCTCGACGCGTACGCCGCCGCGCCGGACGCCGCGGGGGTGCGCGCGGCGGAGGCCAGCATGCTAGCCGAGAAGGCGGCGGACCAGGCGGAGAGGGAGGCCGCGAAGCGGCGCGCGGTCGCGGCGGGGAGCTACATGGACGACATGGACCTGCCCCCCTCGGAGGAGGAGAGCGACGAGAGCGACGAGGGCGAGGAGGGCCAGACGGAGGAGGGCCGCGGCGAGGGTAGCGCAGGCGCACCCTCTGACGACGACTCCTCCGACGACGGACTCGTATCGTGGAGCAGGCGACGCGGCGCGCCGACGAGCGCCCTCGTCGGCTACGATTACGAGGCGGCGGAGGCGGCCGAGGCGGCGGAGCAGCACGAGCAGGCCGCGGCGAGGGCCGCGGCAGCCGCGGCTGCCGCCGCCGAGGCGGACGCTGCGGCGCTCGACGAGCTGGTCGAGTCGCGCGGGCCGCTCGACAGTGCGACGGTCACGGCCTTGGTGCGCCGTCGTGGGGAGTGGCGCGCGGCGAAGGAGTTTGATCGCTCCGACGCGGCGATGCGACGGCTGGAGTCGGCCCGTGTCGTCGTATGCGACCATGCCGACGGGACGACGACGTGGCACAGAGCCGACGCTGGGGAGGAGCCCGTCGGTGTGTCAAGAGTGTCATGAGAGTTCAGGGGAAACGGAGGGCTCAGGGCATTCTTCGCATGTGCATGCACATGTGCATGTGTGTGTGGACACGAAGAAAACCAAAACAGAACTTACGCTGAGAAAAAAGAAACCGGGGCGAGCGGCGCCGTCCAAGAGCCCGCGCGATCAGCAATACCGCAGAGCCGTGCACGCGGCTCACCACTCACACTTGCTGGGCACCAACCTTTGGGTCCAGATGCCGACCCCTCTGCAAACGAGGGGAGAGGGACGCCTCGCGATACTACGGAGGGCGGCGACCTCGACCGACTATGGAGGACCCGTCGCCAGACGACGCAGGGCAGAAGACGGTGAGGCGGAGCAGACGCGCAGGGCGAGACGAGGGGGGGAGCAGGACTTTGCGGAGATCAGCAGGAGGATGTACGAAGAGATTAGGAGCAGCAGGGACCCGAGGGACCATGTGGAAGACGGCTAGTGCTAGTCCCCCATCGCGGGAGGACGACCCCGGCTAGTCGCCGACCACACCCTCAACCACAAAGAACCCTGCACGAAGATCGTGAGGGCGGGGGCCTGTTCCTTTTTACCCATCTCACAGTAGAGGTGTCCGTTTTTATTTATTTATTTATGCGATACTACGGAGGGCCATAATGAAGAGAGAGGAACACATCGAGTGGCTGAGGAAGCTCTTCACTGGGTGGAAAGAGGCTCGGCCGGCCTTGAGGGAGTCGCAGAGGAGGGATAACGCAGGCAACGCAGGGACGGGCCAACAGCCAGTGGGACGAACGAGGGCCGCGACGGCGGCTCAAGCGGGAGGGAGCGGAGACGGTGGGCAGAGAGCGAAGTGGGTGAGACTGATGATGCTCCTTCGACTTAGGGAGCGGTTCAGATGCTGGGCGGGCTTCAGGCTGGTGCTCACGCGAAAAGGAATCGACGCGATGTACAAAGCATACAAGAAGGGGAGAAGGAAGAGGAGAGACGCCGGTGAGGACGAAGCAGAAACTAGCGCAGACGAGAGCAGGGCAGACCCTCCGCCTTGCGTTTGTTTCATAACATCGAAGGCTCGCAAAAAATACGGGAAAGTAAAGAAGAATTTAATAAGGAAAGAAGAAAACCCGCTGCTTCGCTGTGGTCCGCTTCTCGCCCCCACCCCGCCAGCAAACACTTCCTCTCGCGGGAGCGGCGTCCGAGCCATGCCGATGCCTGGCGAGGCGTCGCACCCGTTCTCGCCTCCGCCGGAGACGAAGGGGCGGTGCGGCCCGCCGCGCACGCTGTCGTAGAACGTAGAGAAGTCGGGGAGGGCCCTCGACGCACGTCCGGCATGCACATCGCCCTCGTCTCCGCGCTGATGCGCTGCATCTCTTGCTGCGAGCCTTCACGATGAGAGCTGCACGCGGCTCCCGCCCGAGCGGAGAGCGGTGCGCGTACCGGCCGCCGATCGGGTAGGACGGGTCCTCCGCGAGGTATATGCCCTTGCCGTAGAAGCCGCCCTTGGAGAAGCGCGGGTCGAGCCCGTTCTGATCCGCCCTACCTACCTATCCCCCCCCCCCCCCCCAGACCGTCCAGAAGGAGAGCTCTCATCGACACGTAGCCACAAAGAAAAACTGTCACGTCCAGCCGCTTCGCGGCTTCGGCCCCCACCACACACGTGTGTATCTATGTATTGCATAGGGTCTAACCGTGCCGCAGACCCCCTATCTGGGTAGGAGCCGAACCCAGTTCGCTGCGACGCCGACGCCGACGCCGCCGCCGGAACGACCGCGGCGGCCGGTCGAGCGGCCGCCCCGGCCAGCGGCCGTATCGAGCCTGCCCGTCGCGAAGTGCGTGCGGACCTCACGCGCCCCACCGGCCGCCCGCGTGTGTGCACGTGTGTACATAAATATATGGACGCCGACGCCCTCGCCGAGAGAGCGGCGGCCACGGCGTCGGTCGCGGCGGCAAAGTTAAGCTCGGCAGTGGGCCGCGTGGACCAGACGGTGAAAGAGGTGCTGGCCGAGCAGGGCGCTCCCTCCCTCGACGACGTTGCCGCGGCCGCTCGGCAGCAACTTGAGTCGGCCGGGATCAGCGTCGATTCATTCCCCAACGCTGCTGTCGCTGCTGTTATGGCACCTGGCGGCGGCGAGTCTGTGCGAGCGGCGCTGGACGCGGTGGCATCGTCGGAGGAGCTGGAGGCGCTCAGACGGGAGGGCAACCGGGTGCTTGGCCACGTGCTGGCTTCCGAGTCTGCCATCTCTGTGCTCGGGTACGTCGAGGAGCAGTCCGTCACGGCGGCCGCGGAGAGCGCGGCGGTCATCGACGGCGCAGTCAGCCGCCTGCGTGGCGCGGTGGACAGCGGCATCGTCGGCAGCGCGGTCAGTGCGGGCGCATCGTTCGTCGCCACAAGCGGCGTCGAGCCGGACGCTCTGCGCAGAGTCCTCGCGCTCGCCACCGGTAGCCTGCAGCCCTCGCCACCGGCGGTGCAGGTGCAGCTCCGCGTCGTCGGCGGGAGCGTCAAGTGCGACGTCTGCGCCGGAAGCAGTCAGGGCGGCGGCGACGGCGGGCAGCCGGGCGACGGCGGGCTGGGCGACGGCGGGCGGCTGGGCGGAGCCGTCCAGTGGGTGCAGGAGCAGAAGCTCGGGCAGCAGGCGCTGGCGCACGGGGTCGCCTTGCAGCGGCTCGGCAGCGGCGGGCAGAGCCCTCGCCGACCCTTCTCGGGACCTTCGCCTAGGTCGCCGCCCTGCAGCGGCTCGACAGCGGCGCAGTGCAGGCGATCTGTTCGGACGGGGAGCGCGCGCTCGTCGACCCGGAAGCGCGCGCCGAGCTGCTGAGCCGCGCCCGCGACGCGCTGCTCTCGTACCTCTCCTCGTACCTGCCGACGGTGGAGGTGCTTTCAACTCCCCCAGTAGTACTAGAGTAGCACCTCTGTACCTGCCGACGGTGGAGGTGCTTGAGGAGTCGAGGAATCAACTCTCTCAGCAGTAGTAATGGATTAGCGGAGGTGCGCCTCTCCTCACGCCCCTCCCTTCACACCCCTCGCTTGACGGTGCGAGGTGCCGCCCGTCTCACGCTGCGCCGAGGGCGAGTCGCTGGCGCGCGAGCTGCTGCTGCCGTGATCAGCGCCCCCCCACGCCTCTGGCCGTGAGTAGGCGAGTCGCTTGCGTACGAGCTGAGCGACATCGACCTGAGCAGCCTGCACATCCCGCCCGACCGCCTCACTCTCGCCGTCGCGGACGGTCCCGCCCTCGTCCTCGAGGCGAGGGGCGTCGCCTTCCGGCGGCGCGGCGTGTTTCTTTTTCGCAAACACAATTCTTTGTTAGGCGAGGGGCGTCTCCTTCCGGCTACGAGGCGTCCGCTGGAAGGTGCAGCACCAGCGGTGGGCGAGGGTGGGCGGCGAAGGCGAGCTCGAGCGCCACTCGGGCGGCTCGGAGCTGTGAACAGCGTCTCTTCACGGCTGTAGCCGCTGCTCAGGCGAGCTCGAGTGCCACTCGGGCGCGTCTGAGATTCGCCTCTCCTTTCGACTCGACCAGACGTCCGCCGCACGGGCGTGGGCGGCGGCGCGGCTCGCAAAGGCGGCCGGCGGCGTGGCGGACGCGGCGGCGCCTCCGAGAGGGGCGGCGGAGGAGGCGGCTGGCGGCGCGGGGCCGGCTCCTCCGCAGCTCGGCATGGACCCGCCCCTGATCAAGCTGCACCACCTCGACCTTACGGTGCCTCGTCAGCCAAGCGGTCCAGCCAGTCAATCCACCCCCGGTGGACCAGAGCTTCCGGCCTCGAGCTGGCGCCGCCGCGGCCCCCGCAGGTGCGCAGCAGCGGGTCCGCCGCGATGGGCTGGCTCGCGACCAAGGCCGCCTCGCTCTTCTCCGAGACGGTCAAGACGCGCATCGAGCAAGCGCTCGCCGCGTCGCTGCAGAAGAACGCCGCGGCGCTCCTCAGCAGGCTCAACAGCCTCGGGGAGGCCTACTGGCCGGCCATCCTCGACGCGGCGGCGGCCAGCGTCGGCAGCGACGGCGCCCTCGCGCTCGGGTCTTCAGGCGGCGGCGGCGGCGGCAGCGGCGGCGGCGGCGGCGCGACCGTGACGGCGGCCCCAGCGGCGGCTCCCGCAGCAGCGGTGGCACCGCCTGTGTTGGACCTGGACTGAAGTGAAAAGCTGCGCTTTAACTAGATACTACTGTCCAAGCCGAAAGTCTGTGCCCAGGTTAGTCAGGACACTGACACGATCCCGGCGGCTAGTGCCATTACCCATTTCACTCTGACACGCTATGTAATCTCTTGAAAACGTCTCCAACGGAGCTCCGTGTTGCTCCCAGCGCCCTCCCCCGCGCTTCCTGCGGCCCTCTGGCCGATGTGTCATGTGATATCAAGTATGGGAGGTCATCTGGCTACCGCGAGAGCGATCCAACTCGTCGACATCGTCCGATGATGGTGCCGCAAAGTCAGCCTTCGGAGGCTATCCGCGTGGGGTCGAGCCGGCAGCAGCCGTGACATGTGGTTCCACCACCCCTCGCAGGCTTTGCCTCTGACCGCCACCGTTCCCAGGCTGCCTAATTGGATGGAAAGGAAGGCTCGGCGAGCGTATAGAGGCGTGCTCGACCTCGTCGTGGCAACCTGTACGGCAGCGCTGGTAGGCGCGATGAGCGTCGTGCCACCTGACCCGAGACGGGACGCAGGCGTCGTACCGAGCGCGTCGAGACCGTGTCCTGATGTGATCTGTACGGGTGAGTCACGTCGGCGTCAAAGGAGCGACGTGCGACCTGTCAGAGCTTGATCTCCGATCTCAGCGGCGTCGAGTCGTCTCCGGCGCGCGACAAAGGTACATCCCCAGGACGCGCAGAGGCAGCTGCGATCGGAGATAGAGCTCTGACAGGTCGCACGTCGCTCCTTTGACGCCGACGTGACTCACCCGTACAGATCACATCAGGACACGGTCTCGACGCGCTCGGTACGACGCCTGCGACCCGTCTCGGGTCAGGTGGCACGACGCTCATCGCGCCTACCAGCGCTGCCGTACAGGTTGCCACGACGAGGTCGAGCACGCCTCTATACGCTCGCCGAGCCTTCCTTTCCATCCCATTAGGCAGCCTGGGAACGGTGGCGGTCAGAGGCA
>NW_005202428.1:1339773-1381174 GCF_000372725.1 Emiliania huxleyi CCMP1516 | reverse complement strand
GTGTGCACCGTCTACTCGGCGGCGGTCGCAGCTGCCTCCGGAAGGCACCGACATGTACCTTTTTGCGCAAATGGTCAAACCAAGGTTTTGTAACGCGAGCTGTGCCACAGTGAAATCACTAGCCGGCGTGAACACGACTAACTGCGACGGATCCGCTCCTGACAGTCGCACGCGCCGCGCTGCGGCGCGTGCGACTGTCTTTGTTTGAAGTAAACAGTCGTCAGAGCGGTGTCGGCGTTGCCCTGAGTTTTCCTCCCCCGGACCGCCCGTCCGGGACGGTCGCTCCGGGACGCACGCCGGCGAAGCACCACCAAGCTGCTGTACGGCCCCGGCATCGCCTTCCCAGGCTTAGCTAGACTGAGAGATATTGTGCACATGGTTGGTCTCTACAATATATACGCTGACACTAAACCTCCCAGAGCTCGTCCCGGTCCGTCACGGCCATCCTCGGCCTCCGGAGGGCCCGGCCGCGGCGCGGTGCGGCGGCGTCACAAATCCGACCACAGAGAGCACCGGGACGCGGTCGGGCGATCCGAGGCCCAACTAGGCGTATGCATTGCCTATCCAGGGCTATCACCTGGACCTATCAACAGGCGCCTGCGGCGCCGTGGTCGGGAGCTGGCCCTGCTGTTCACGCGGGGCCACACCGCTTTCATATAGTGGACAGTAGGTTAAACGCTAGGTAGCTACTAGAGAGAGAGAGATTACACGTCGACCCGTTCGGAGAGTGGGTAGTCGCTTAGGGGCTAACTTAGGAAGAGCTGGAACGGCGGGGACCGCCTGCGCCTCACACACCCAACACGGCGTATTCCAAACTCGAAACAGCTTTTTTGTTTTTCAGCGTCCCAAGGCCAACTGAGACTGTCTCGCACAAGCGCACAACCACAAGCATGGACATTTGATGGTGCTCATCTCGTCTGCGACTGCGTGTGTGACCCTGATGTGCGTGCGACACCATCACCATCTCGTAAACCTCGCGGCTACGAGTCCAACGAGCAGTCGTACCGCCACGGCGCGTTGGGATGCGGAGCGGCAGTCTCTCCGCAGAAGCGGCCCAGCGCCTCGCCCGGCGTCAGTCCGACGACGTACTCCTTCGCCACCTGCGCCCCCCGCGGCAGGCTCGCTCGCACCGCCTCGAGCACCAGGCGGGTGGGCGGCGAGTCGCGCCCTCGCGCCGCCTGCAGGTTGCACCCGATCTCGTGCGTCCCCTCCTCGTGCGGCAGCGCCATCACCTGCACCCCAAACTCCTCCCGCACCGCGGCCGCAGCAACGCGGCAGTCGGCAAGCGTCGCCGCCTCGACTTGGATGTTGTAGTTTGTGACGTACGGCATCGCGCCGACGATGCTCACGCCACTACGCTGCGGCAGCTCCTCCGGCCCGAAGTCGAACGGCAGCTCCGCCGCAGCTTCCCGCGGCGCCGCCCGCCGGGTCGAGGCGAAGAAGGAGGTGCCTCGGCGGGTCGCCAGCAACGAACGGCCCGCACGCCCGCCGTACATGAGCACCGGCACGCCCAGCCCACCGAGGCTCGCTCCCAGCTGCCACGCGAGGTCGTCGCACGACTCGAGCTGCCCGGCGATGGCCTCGCACCGCTCCTCTGACAGCGGCATGAAGGCGACCATGTCGACGGCGCCCTGCCTCGGGTGTGGCGCCGGGTGAGGCTCGAGCGACAGGTCCACGGCCGAGAGTGCTGCCTCCGCCGCCGCGCGTGCTGCACGGAGGAGCGGCGCAGCTGAGCCGACTAGCTTCACCGAGGAGCGGGCGTAGGCGGCATCGCAGAAAGTGTCAACGACGGCGCACTCGCCGGGCACCGCGGCGGCGCGTGCAGCCGCAGAGGCCCGCGCGGCGATCGACGGCAGGCCCGAGGAGATGTACACGGCGCAGGCCAGAGGAGGCGTAGGCATATATGTCTGTCTCGTGGACGGCGCTCAGCCAAGCGCCGGTGGAGGGCCCCGGTTGGTGCGAGGAGGGAAGAAACAGCGGTAGATAAAAGAATCCGACAACCCGCTTCGACGCCAGGCTCTGGGCGTCACGTTGATTCGTCTCAGTCTCACGTGAATTCGTCCCTGTCTCACTCTCAGCGTCTCAGCGGTGGCTCAATAGATCCATCACTCCGTCTCACTTCCGTCTCACTTCCGTCTCTCCTTCCTGCCGTCTCAGCGGTGTCTCAATAGATCCATCACTCCGTCTCACTTCCGTCTCACTGCAGTCTCTTCCTGCCTTCTCGTCCGTCTCAAGCGCGACAGGCTCCCGAGAGTGCCCGAGAGCGCCCGAGAGCGCCCGAGAGTGCCCGAGAGTGCCCAGATTGCCCGAGAGTACCCGTGCAACGTCGTGATGTGGTCGGGGCAGTGGGAGGCGCCCGAGAATACCCGAGATTGCCCGAGGTTGCGTGCTTGGGCTCCTGCCACTGCCCCGAGGTGACCACTGCACATCAGACCACATCACGAGGGCGATCTCGGGTACTCTCGGGCGCCTGCCACACTGCCCCGACCACCTCATGAGGTTGCACGGGTTATCTTGGGCAATCTCGGCACTCTCGGGCCTGCCGCGCTGAGACGGACGAGAAGGCAGTCAGAGACGGAAGTGAGAGGAAGTGAGACGGAGTGATGGATCTATTGAGACACCGCTGAGACGCTGAGAGTGAGACAGGGACGAATTCACGTGAGACTGAGACGACTCCCCAAAATTTCCCGCCAGGCTCTGACGGATGGCACGCACCAAGCAGACAGCACGCAAGTCCACCGGCGGCGATGCACCCCGCAGGCAGCTCGCCACCAAGGCGGCGCGCAAGTCGGCCCCCGCCACCGGCCCCGCCCGTCCTCCGCTGCACTTGGTTCTCAAATCGCCCAAATTGACGGAGAATGCACGCGAGATGTGGACGCGGCAGCAGCAAGGCGAGTTCACCGACGCCGTCATCAATGTGCAGCACCGCGCCTTTCAAGTCCACCGCGTCGTGCTCGCTTCTGCCTCGCCGTACTTTCAGAATCTCTTCAGTTGCGGCATGTGCAGGAGAGCAACGCCTGCAGCGTCACGCTGCCCGAGATTACCGCCGACATCTTCGAAGCCGTGCTCCGCTTCATGTACATGTCGGAAGTGGAGCTCCCGTTTGAGGATGACATGCTTCTCGAGATGCTTCTCGAGCTCGTGCAGGCGGCGGCGTATTTCCAGGTGACGCCGCTGCTGAAAATTGTCGAGTCGGAGCTTTGCGGCCAGGTGAACGCTTCGAATGCCCTGCAACTGCTGACCTTCGCAGACACCTACGAAGTGCCGCAGCTTTACGCCAAGGCGCTACGCGCGGCGCGGCGCGACCTCGAGCTGCTCGTGGCCACCCAACCGGCCTTCAACGCCGTATCGCTGCCACGGCTGCTCTCGCTCCTCATGTCGGGGCGCGCACCGCGAGGCTTCGACATCGGCGTCACGCAGTCCGCGGTGAACGCGCTGCGGTCGTCGACGGGCGCATGTTCGTCCTTCGAGGTTGCGTTGCCATTTCAGTCTCCGAGGGCGAGGCCGCGCCTCGACTTGAGGACACTCTCTTGCTGCGCGCATTCGATCCGGCGATGGGCACGTGGCAGCCGTCGTCGTCGTGGCAGTCCGCTGAGGCGGCCGCTGGTGAGGACCTCGTCGCAGGTGGCTCCTTCATGCCGGCCCTCGTCGCGCTCAACGGCAACCTGTACGCCGTCAACGCCGGCCTTCGCTCGCAAAAGCGCTTGCTCTTTCCCACGCCGAACACGCACCCACCCGAGACCACCGACGAGCTCGCTGCCATGTGCGTGTTCATCCCGGCGCCCCCGGTTCCTTGGGACCTCGCAGGGTCGCTGCCCGGCACGTGGTACGGCGTACCAACGCCCATCCCTCTGGGCCGCAGCAACGCTGTGGTTGCGAGCTTCGGCGCGACGCTGATCGTGGCTGGCGGGCTGAGCCGCAGCAGCGCCGACGGCGACACCTTCGAGTGCCTCGCCCGCTGCGACATCTTCCACCCCGACCGCGGTGCATGGGTCGAAGGCCCGGCCATGCTCGAGCCTCGGTGCGACGCTGCTGCCGTGGTGTTCGATATGGCGATCTGTACGTCATCGGCGGGGCCAGCTCAAACGGTCAGCCACTCAGCACGGTCGAGAAGCTGACGATGGACGGCGGCTGGCAGCCGGCACCGTCGCTGAAGCAAGCGCGCCGCAACGCAACGGCCTTTGTCTTCAGCGGCTCGCTCTTTGCCGGCAGCCACTCGACTGTGCTGAGTGGCAACTACTCGCCGGCCGTTGAGAAGCTGCTGCCCTCCGGCGAGTGGGTGATCCTACCCGAGCATGCCACGGCAGGCGGCGGTGCCAGTGTGGGCTCAAGCTCAGCCGGCGGCGCACAGATTGCTGCCGAGAGCGCGCAAACTGTGCGCGCCGCTGACCGGCGCTGCAACTACATGCGCAGCCTGGACGGCACTTGCTTCGACATCGCCTACCCCACCATCCCGATGGATTGGGCGGCGCGTATCGCGCCGTACGATGTGCTCTACGTGGCGTCGGCCGGCAGCGCAGGCGAGGGCCTCTTCACGAGTGCGCCGCTCGCGGAGGGGCACCTCATCGAGCTGACGGGCCGCCTCATCGAGACGGCCGAGGCCGAGCGCGCGTACGCCTCGAGCTTCTTTGAGAGGTACGCTGTGGACATCGACGGGGTGAACTCCAAGTGGTGCCTCGTGCCCGAGCCCAACGGCGGCGGCCTCGCGCTCTACTTTGCCAACTGCGGCGACGAGCAGACGCCCTGCAATTGCGAGATCGTGACGTGGGCAGCCGCGGGGTGCGCCGTCCCGCACGTGCGCCTCTTCCTTCGCATGCAACGGGGAATCGCGACCGACGAAGAGCTGGGACTATGGTCCGCAGTACAACCGCACCTTGGCTCGCCAAGAAAGCGAGGATCTGAGATCGGAGTCACGGCATGAAATCTGGCTGTGAGAGCGGAGCATGAACGCGGCGCAAAGCGCGAGGCAGCCTCTGAGCGCCTCGTCTGACTCACCAGCCACGCCACATGGGCGCACAGCGAGGCGCAGGCCGCCTGTCCATTACGCTTGCCATGGATATTGTCTCTCTCGGAGAACAGGGCCCTGCATGTGCCCCACTCTGCTGCGCGCGCTCATGATACTTATCATGATGGCCAGAGAGCACAAATCCCCCAAAATAATGCTGTACTCTGAGGTCCGGTCGAGCGGTATTTTCTTCTGAAGAGGAGCATAAACCTTGTTGATGTTGTAGGTATGTTTGGCAAATCAAGGCCCCGAATGATGCGTGAAGTTGTGTTCTTTTGTTGATGCAAACAACATGTACATGTGGGTCCACAGGAGACAGGTCGCAGGTCCAGCACCAGGTGGTGTCTGGTCAGGGGTGCGGTGGTGTGATCTGTGAATGTCTGATAGCCCTTCGTTCTTCGACTGGTCTGCGTTATCGACCGGGGCAAGATGCATACCTCTCGCGCCTAGTTGGGCCTCACAGATCGCCGACCGCGTCCCGGTGCTCTGCGGTCGGACTTGCTCGTCGCTTGTTTGTGACGCCTGGCCGTCCCTGATGGACCGGGGACGAGCTCTGGTCCACTGGGAGGGTAAATGTCCGTGTGTGGATTGTAGGGACTGACCAGGGAGGTGCACAATATCTCTCTTTCCTCCTCAGTCTAGGACGCTAGGTAAGCCTGGGGAGGCGATTCCGGGGCCGTAGAGCAGCTTGGTGCTTGATGGTGCTTTCATTCACCCTTGGCTATCTCGCTACCCGTCACCAACACCAAAGTTCTGTTATCTTCTCGAACATACCTTGAATATCGAAATTCGACCGTGTAAATCTTTTACTTTTTGATGTCCGCGACGGGACGTACGAGCTCCGGCACGACGTGTGTGTGACGCGATGGCGAGTTCTTGCCGCTACAGCCCCATGCGTCAGCACAGCATGGAGGTAACCCGGATCCTCGAGCAAAAGAGCTTGCCCACCGCCACGGACGACACAATGCGCCAGGCCAGCCTGAACTTTGCGACGGAGCTCGGAATGTGTACCCCCGACAGAAACAAATGGCGACAACACAGACAAACGTAAAAGATACTCGACGACTTAGACTAGTGTCGTGTTGGCCCCCCCGAGCGAGAGGGACGGCGAGTCGCGGGGCGAGAGGGGGCGTGCATCAGCGATCTGACGGCCCTAGCCGGAGTCACGAGGAGCTGACCGACGCCCGCGCGAGGATGCGCTCCTTGGCGGCGACCTCGTTGTCCTTGAGGTCCTTCACCTCCTCGGCGAGCGCCGCGTACGCCACCGCGGCGTTGTGCGCCCCACCCTCACGTCGCCGCTGGGGCCTCTCCGGCCGCCCGCGCGTACGCCACCGCCGCCTCCACCGCCGTGTCGAAGGTGCCGAGATGTACCTGCCTTCCGTCCGCCACGCGCTGTGCCCGGAAGCGGCCAAAGTTCTCGTGCACGCCTCTGTAGCCGGTGACGTTGTTGCTGGAGAGGTGCAGCCGCAGCCCCTCCGCCTCCTCCGCGGGCGCCCCCTCCTCGCCGACCGCCCGCGCGTACGCCACCGCCGCCTCCACCGCCGTGTGGAAGGTGCCGAGGTTTGACCTGCCGTCCACCTTTGGACCCCTGGCCTGGAAGCGGCCATTCGGAACCCCCCGCACGCCCCTGTAGCGGGTGCTGTTGCTGCCCGAGAGGCGCAGCCGCAGCCCCTCCGCCTCCGCCACCGGCGGCCGCGCCAGCTCCGCCGCCGCGGCCTCCTTTTGGCGCGCCGCCGCCGCCTGCGCCGCGGCGTTGATTGCGTCCCAGCCGGCCACAAACCGGCACCGCGGCGGGACCGGCATGCCGGCGACGAGGGTCTCCGTGCGCGTGAAGCCCGCCCTCGCCGTCGCGCCCCGCGCCTCGCCCTCTACGCGCAGGCTGCAGACATAGTTGCCCAGCACCGAGTCCATGAAGGTGCCGCACGCCTCGGCGTCGTCCGGCGCTGGCTGCGGCAGCCTTTCGCTCTCCGCTCGCAAGCGGCGCGCCTCCGCTGTGCGCAGCTCCTTTTGCGGCGGCAGCAGTGCCTCGTGCCGTTTGCGCCGCCGCTCGGCGAGCTCCCTCGCCCGCGCCCTGTGATCCTCCTGTTCGCACGCCGGCGCGGCCTTCGCCTTGCGCTTGCCAGCGGCCTGCGGGCGGCGGCGGACGGCCGCGGCGTGCGGCGTGCGGCGGGCGGCGGGCGGCGTCTCCTCCTCCTCCTCGTCCGTGTTTTCGTCCGAGCCGTCCGTGTCGCTGAAGAGGTCATCGTCGTGGTGGCTCGACAGGTCGGCCCCGGGGCTCGGCTGCCACGCCGCCTGTGAGGACGAGCCTGCTGCGGCCGAACGCCTCGTCGTCACGCACGGAGCGCCGCTGCCGCCTCTCTCCTCGCCGTATCGCTGGCCCCCGCGAGGCGGTGTCCAGTCCGGGTCCATCGCTCTCCTCCTCAGGGTGGCCGCACCTCCAGCGCAAATTTGGAGAGAGAGAGAAAAAATATCGGGCTCACGGAAGGCGAAGAAGAGGAAGAACTCAGAGGAGGGGGGGGCCTCCTCCGGAGTGAGGATGAAGACCCCGCGCGAAGGTGCCCTGCGCGTTGACGAAGTGTGAGAGTGCGTGTCGTGTTCATGTCTGGTGTTCATTATAGCTCCGAGTAGAGGGGGCGGTCTGCTGCGAGGGGAAACCCGGAGCGCGGAGCTAACCCTCGGAGACCCGTGTTTACTTTAAGGCCCTTTCCCTGCGAACGCGCACCCCCGGGGCTATGGCTCTCTAGCCCGTAACCCGACGCCAATCAATGTATCCATGTTTCCTCGCGCACCCCGTCTCGTTTCCTTTCCGTGTTTCTCCACCACAGCACCCTCTCGTTTCCTCTCTGGTTTCCCGAGGAAACTCCGTGGAAATCCAAAATCAGCCCAGGCGGCAAAATGAGTCTACCTGGAAATTACCCTGCGAGCGGCTGGGTATTTTGCCGAGTTCCTCGGTTTCGCCTCAGATTTTGCCCCAGACCAGCTCTCAGACTCAGGGAAACTCCAGAGTTGCCAGAATGGAGCACCAAACACCCTCTAGTTTCCCTGGAAATTTCCGGAAACGCAAAGTGCTGGGGACCCTCTTCTAGGGTACCCATGCCGTAAAGGCACTACCCCGTTAGGCTTGGAGGGGTGGCTCGCCTTTGGTGCCCAGAAGAGGTGCTAGGCACTACCCCGTTAGGCTTGGAGGGGTGGCTCGCCTTTGGTGCCCAGAAGAGGTGCTTGTGCCCGACTGTCATCCCCCGCGGCGCCGCCTCCCAGCGCCACCCCGCATGCCAGGCAGAGTCCAGGCTGCCGTACAAGGTCTCGAGGTGCGACAGCGCCTTCTTGCAAAAGTTGCTGAGCCTGTGACGCTCGAGCGGGCTTCCGCTCACCCTGTGCCAGGACCGGCCGGCCTGCAGTGGTGAGCGCCACGCCTCCCCTGAGGGGGCAGCGGTCGTGTACTCACTGGCCGCGTATCCAGACGCGGTTCCCACCTCCCGCAGCCGCTTCTTCTTCTTGCCCTTGTCCTCCTCCGCCGGGGGACGGAACAGGATGACTGATGGGTCGTTGCACTGTGTGGCGGTGATGGACGCTACCACCCTGTTGCCACGGAAGCAGTACGACACCGAGAGGCGCGTTGCGCCAGCAGACTGAATCGAGGCGCGGATCCATCCGCCGGGGGTCCCACATTGAAATAGACGTCACTGCCCGCTTCCAGCTCGATGCCATCCGGTAAGGGTAGGCCATCGGATGGGACTCCGTTGACCATGGCCCGGAGGCAGGCGCCCGTCGGGGGTTGGGCGTCAACGTTAAAAAGAATTTTACAAGATGAAGAAGAAGAAAAAAGTTTCAAAAATCTCACAGTTCCCGAAATGAAAACCGTCCAACCCTCGGAGGTCGGAGACTCGTGTTTACTTTACGGCCCTTGCCCTGCGAACGCGCACCCCCAGGGCTAGGGCTCTCTTGCCCGCAACCCGATGCCAATCATCCGGCCCGCTGGGGGCGGTGCCGGTGGCTCCCGCCTCACCGCGCCCAGCCGCCCCCCTGCACGGCGGCCATGTGTGAAGGGTAGCACAGGCGTCCGAATTCAGACGCGCCGAGGGTAGGGCAACCTCGGCAAGATTTTTTTAAAATCAAAACGAAATGAAAAAGAGAAACGAGATTGCTTTTTCATTTCGCGGCGATAGTTGGTGCCGAAAGGGCGTCGCAAACCCCCACCAGCCATGCACGTCCTCCGGCGCCGCCGCGTCCTGCAGCAGCTCACGCCCGGCGTGCTCATCCACGACGCGGCGTTACGCGAGATTGAGACGCTCCCTCACAATTTGCTCGACGCCGCCTTCCCGGGCCGGCTGCTCTCGGAGCTCTTTCGCTCGCTGGCCTTGACGGGGCTTCTCGAGCCCCGCGGTCTCGGCTTCACCGCGGCGGGCGGGCACCCGTCCTCCTTCATCTACGAGGACACGACCTGCAACCACCAGGCGTTGAAGGCGGCGATCACCTCTCGCGCGGCCGGCAAGGCGGGCACCGCTGCCCTGAAGCGTCTGAAGCGGCTGCTCGAGGCGCTCGACAGGCGCGCAGGCTACCGCCTGCACAAGGCCGTCCGCCTCTACCCGCCGCTCGGCAGCATCCGCCGCCACGCCGACAAGCACTACAGGCAGCGCCGCACCGTCACCACCGTCCTCTTTGACCGTCGCGAGCGGCACAAGCTCGACTTCTCCGTTTGCTTCTCGAACGAGCGCAGCTCTAAGGTGGACCCGGCGTACGAGACGGCGCAGCTGCAGCTCCCGGCAGGAGCCTCGTGCTACACGCTTGGGCCGGTCTCCTCCGGCTGCGCCCTGCTCTGTGGAGACCGACAGAAACCCGCCGCGCGCACCCTGCAGCACCAGCCCTCCCCGGCACCGTGCTGGGCCGCCACGCTGGTGGTTGACTTCATGGAGGACGCGCAGGTGGAGCCCGTGCTCAAACTGACCTGCAAGGAGATGGCGGAGATGAAGGCCTGAGTGCCTACTCGGCGCGAGCGCCTTTGTCGGGAGAGATGGGAGAGAGAGTTCCCAAAATGCGGGTTGTTTCCTTGGCGTTGTGCGAGTCCTTGCGCAAAGAGTCCTTGCGCAAATCGTGTGCGCCCTCGGACGACCCCGTGTGGATCCGTGTGGATCCGTCTGTCCATCGTCTCTTTCGAGTCATCGCTAGTACTATCGATTTACCGCAACCCCAAAGGTGCACTCTCACCCCAAAGGTGCCTTTGGACGACGGGGTGCACTCTCAGCACAGCGGCGAGCGGGTCCAGCGGCTCAGAGAGCCCCAATCAACGCCCAAAGAAGAATGGCGTCTGCTCGACGACCGGCGTGCCCCATAGGAACTCCTGGGCCGCGAAGCCGGTGATGGCGAGCATGGCGAGCCGGCCGTTGAAGAGCTCGTTGGCGCTCAACTCCTTGCGGCGGTAAGCACCCTCCTCGGCCATCACTCCCAGAGGATCGAACCCGAGTCGCCGGCCAAGCGGGGCGCTGGGCCAAGCCCCGAAGCCTGATTGGCGGCCTCCCCGCTGAGGTACTCGACGTAGGCGGCGGCGCCCGCCGCGAGCACAAGGGTGAAGGGGACCGGGCCGTCGCCGAGCCCTCCATTCAGGACGGAGGGGGCTCGGCCCCCTCGGAGCAGCTCAGAGAGAGGCCAGCCGGCCGCTGCGAGCATCGCCAGCCGCGCGTTCCGGGTCATCGCCCCCACCCCCGCCTATTCCTACCCAACGCGAACCCTCTAATCTGCCGCATCCCTCTGCCATCCGTGACGTGGCGGAACAGCAGCGAATGGAGGACGTGGAGGCCTACACCGTCGCCCTCGAGCGGAAGCTCTCGAGTGCACCACTGCGCTCATGAAAGCGAGGGCATCCGGCCATCGTCTCAAGCCCCCGCATCCACCTAGGGATCAGGCCGCGTCGCCACAGGACTGGTGTGCTGTGTACGCGGTCAAGCACACGCGTGGGGGGTGTCGGGGAAAATCCGTACATACGGCCTCTACAGACTCTAGGGCAAGATAGAGCCGAGAATGCCGCAGGGCGTACGGCTTTACAGTACGGGGTGTGGAGGGTGAGTTGACCAGGGGTTGTGCGCTGGGCCCTCCTGCTCGGCTCCAGCGAGTAGACAAGTGTTACCATCAACAGAGGAGAAGGATATGACCTCAGGGCTGATGTGACCAAGCGCTGGTAGCGTGGTTTTACCTCACACCCATGGTCTCACAGTCTCTCTCAGTGTGCCGGCACGAGTCGCCGAGCAGTGTCGCTCACACAAGCCGCAGCACAAGTGACTGAGGGCCAGTGAGGGCGAGCCCATCGCTGTGACAGCTGTGGCAGCCGCACAGTAGGCTGTGCCAACTGTGCAGAGCGTGTGAGCAGCAGAGGAGCTGCTCTCCCTGCACCCGTCATCTAGCCCGCTACGCGGATAGGGCGAGGGGCGGAGGGATGCAAGGGCGAGGGCGCTGGCCGGCGACGGGAGAGGGCCACGGCCCTTCTCGACAGCTGTCCGACCACGGACAGCGAACCGGCGCGGAGAGCACACCGCTCCCGTCGCCCCCATCCCCGTCCACCGTGCCGCCCGCCCCGCCCCCCCCTCCCGCGTTCAGCCGAGCAGCTCGCGTATCGTGCCGATGGCCTTGGTCTTGCCCTCGGTGAAGAGCACCTTTGTGCCCTGCTGCAAAAACTCGGGGCGGTACATGAACTCGAACGTGACGCGCGCGCGCACGCCCGTGCGGAGGACCTCCTTGTCCATCGCCTATGGGGCATGTCGAGCACACGTCCAGGACATGTCCAGGACGCGGTGTCCGGAGGGCCTCCTCGTCTTCGCCGCGATCCGGACGCACTGGCGCACGTTTCGCGCATAGAGGATCGGCTGGTAGTTGACGCGCATGGTGGTCTGCGAGTGGAGGACGAGGACGTCGCACGCGAAGGTGCGCGTCGCGCGAGGCTCCTGCGCCAAGGCAGTCGCCGGGTGCGGGGAGAGGGGAAAGGGCGAGGGGGCGAGCCAATGCTCCTCATCATCGTGAGAATGAGAGTAGACGTAGCCGGGTGGCCTAGCAGCAGTGGTCACCTCTGTCCCTTCGAGCAGCACCATCCCCTTGCGGACGCCGAAGTTCTTGACGTGCTCCTTGGTGCGCGAGCGCACGACGAAGGCGCCCGTCTGGCCGGGCAACAGGGCGGGCACCGCCGTCCGCATGTGGTGTATGCTCTTGACCGTCACGGTGTTGAACTTGCCCACGTTGTTCGGGCCCATCGCGAGGACGTGATTGAGCGAGACGACGCCGGAGAGCAGCGTGCCGGCCACGACCAGGCCGACGCCGGGCACGTTGAAGAACTGGTCGATGAGGAACTCGGGCGGCTGCTGGCTCTGCGCCGCCCACGCGCGGCGCGAGGGCATCAGGTTGAAGAACTGGCGCAGCAGGGGGACGTTTGTGCCTACTCTTTCGGCCAGGGGGCGTGAAGAGACGCGGTCCACAGGCGCAGCTCGGTAGGAGGGGGGCGTCGGCGCCGTCGACCGACGAGATGGTGAAGATGGGCGCGACGGCGGAGCGGCCAAACGAGCGAACCGCGATCATGAGCTCGTCCTCGGAGCGGATCACGTACGGCTGCTTCTTCGCGCCGGGCAGCTTGAGCATGCGCGCGAGCTGCTTCATCGTCTCCTTCATGACGGGCTCGGGGCAGAGGTCCACCTGCCGCCCGTCCACCGGGGCTTGGTCCACCGAGGCTGGGCGGACGCGTCCATGGCTCGGGGGGCAGAGTCCCACCTTGGTGACGACGACAAAGAGCGGCACGTTGAGCGCGATCGCCATGCCGACGTGCTCCTTGGTCATGCGGGTGATGCCGTGGTTGGCGCCGACGACCACCATGACATAGTCCGGCTCGTGGGCGGTCAGGCCGTAGACGGTGGTGCGGAGGTAGCGCTCGTGCCTAGGGGACGGTTCCTAGAAGGTTCCCGGAAGGCTCGTAGACGGCGGTGCGGACGTGGCGCTCGTGCCCCGCAAGGTCGATGAAGGACACCACCTTCGCCGTCTGCGCCGCGCTGCTGTCGGACGGCTTGGCGTGCCTCTCCTGCAGCGCGAGTGCGCCAGAGTCGTGAGTGTGGGGGCTCCGTGTCTGACACGGAGCGAGCTGGAGGAGGCGGCTGTCAGTTCCCGCATCTGGGCGCGTCTCGCCGTGGCGAGGCAGTCGCCCCACATCTCCCCACATCTCCCCACCTCTCCCCATCTCTCCCCATCTCTCCGTCTCACCGTGGCGAGGCAGTCGCCCCGTGCGGAGAGGCGCATGTGCTGGTCCTCTGCGATGGAGGAGGTCCGCCCCGTCTCCGCCTCGTGCTTGTGCCTATGGGACGTGCCTCGGGCGTGCCGTGGACGGGTGTCCCGCCCGTCCCCGCCTCCGCCTCGTGCTTGTGCCGCAGCACGCGCGAGCGCGCCAGCCCGCGCCCGTCGTCCAGGAAGTTGACTGGGCCGGTGAGCACGCCGACCAGCGTCGACTTGCCAGCGTCGACGTTCCCGACGACGGCGACGCGGAGGTCGAGGTGGTGCCCTGCGGCGCGGGCGGGCCGCGAGGAGGCGCCAGCGAGTGAGCCGGAGGCGCGGCAAGCAAGAGGTGGAGGAGTGGCCGAGGTGCGGCCGAGGAGAGCGGGAGCGGCGCGAGGTGCGGCCGAGGTGCGGCGGGCCTCGCCTTGCGACGGCAGCTTGCGGACCATCGCGTACCTTGTCAGCTTGACCTCGCCCCTGAGAAGGGAGGGTGCGAGAAGGGTCAGGGAGAAGGGTGAGGGAGAAGGGTGAGGGAGGAGGGTGAGGGAGAGGGGTCAGGGAGAATGGTGACGGAGAAGGGTGAGGGAGGAGGGTGAGGGAGAGGGCTCCGGCTTGTCCTGCGTGCTCCTGGGAGGAGGGAACACCAGAGGGCGCGCGGGCGGGGCGAGGGCGGGAGAGGCGAGGCCGCGGGCGAGGGCGGGAGAGGCAAAACCGCGCGGGGCACCTCCCTCCCTCCCTCCCTCCCTCCCTCCCTCCCTCCCTCCCTCTCGCTCGCCTGTCGACCGCCTCCGACGTGTGCACGACGACGCAATCGCAGCCGACGGTCTGAGCAACCTGCTTCAGCCTGCGACGGCGGGCGGGCGAGGCGGGCGCGTCAAGACGTCGCTGCCCACGCCTCTCCCCCCTCCCTCCCTCCCAACTCTCTCCCCCCTCCGCCCCCTCCCGGGAGCTGCTGATGCTCTCCTCCTCGCGCCAGGAGAGGGGAAGGGGGAGGAGGAGGAGGAGGAGGGGAGGTAAGATGAATGAACGGACGCCCTCTCACCGCCCCAGAATGTCTTCCAGCTCCTCCTCCGTCGCCGGACCAAAGGTGACGAGGCTCTCGCCGTCGTTGTCCGCCGACTCGCGCACCCGGTTCTCCCACGGCTCGCCCTCGCCATCGAGCGACAGCGTCTGGCTAAAGAGCGCCACCAGGTTCTGCGAGACGGCTGCGCCCGTCCCCACAGACACCGCCGCGCCGGCGGCGCCCGTGCCGCTCCCGTCCGGTGATCCTCCACTCGACACTCCGTGCCCGTCTTCCGTCGCCCCCGTGCTCGCGATTTCGCCCTCTCTGCCCTGTATTCCCTCCTCCCCCGCGCCCGCGTCGCCGTCACACGCATCGCCCTCCTCCTCTCCAAACGAGCTGCGCGAGCTCCGCGGCGTCGTCGATTTGGTCTCCGAGTCGCGGTGTAATCGCGGCTCTGGTATTCGTGGCTCCTGATCGGATTTGAGATCGTCCGGCATCGCTCAACTCCCGCCGCGTGCGCAATGGGTGGTCGAGAGGCGGCGGGAAGACTGACTGCGCGACGACCAGTGTTCGGGGCACAGCCCTGTCTTGTGTGCGAAAAAAAACGGTCTGTGCCTTCGCTTGTTAACAACGAAGTCTACCAAAATCCTGCTCGTGCAGGTGGGGACCCTGTCCCCGTCCCATCCCTCGTTTGGCGTGTCTGTTTTCTTTCTTTCTTTCTTTACGAAGTCTAGCTCAAAAAAAACACCCCCGAGCCCGAGACCACGGTTGCTTACGCAGGACGAGGCAGAAGAGAACGACGCGACAGAGGAGGAAATGACAAGGGAGAGAACGACGAGAGTGGGACGACCGCGAGGTGGCATGAAGGTTGCAGCGAGAAGCGGCGAGAGACTGCGAAGAGAGATAGGAAGAGGCAGACTCCCTAGGGTGGGCGACGGCTAGCGCATCACACACCTCTCCTGGGCGGCGGCGCGGCGCGGCGGCGGGCGGCGCGAGGCGGCGGCGCGGCGAGGCAACGGGCGACACATGGCGCGGCGGCGCGGCGGCGGGTGGGGTAATTACTTATTTGTTAATTAATTATTAATTAATAATCATCGGGCGGCGGGGCGGCGCGGCAGCGGGCGACGCGGAAGCGGGGCGGCACGACCATCTGTACTGAACGGGCCAGCTCTGGTCTTTGAGTCAGCGCAATGGTCGCGCCGCCCTCGACTCAAGGGGCTGCCTTCCACCCGTAGCTGCTCAGGCCGGGGGAGGGGGAGACGCCTCCTGTTCCTCGCGGAACGGGAGCAGGCCCCTCCTTGCCCGGTCTGCGATGCAGGGCGGTGGTCGTGCCATCTTCGCTTCGTACACGCAACCACCATGCCGCAATCGTCGCCGGCGCGCGACACAGTCCCGTGGGCCGGACTGTCCTCGTCGAGTGCGTGCCGCCAAGGCGGGACGCACTCAGGGGCAGTGCCGACGGGACGCGGCTCGAAGAGCGTGGCTCCGCAGCGCGGCTGGCACTCGTCGCAGAGGCCTCGCCTTCGAAAAGTCGGGCATGGCTCTACCCGCAACTTTCTCGCTAACACGCGCGTACCGCCGAGCCTGCGGCGGGCGCGCTGCGGCCGCACGTCTAACTCCGTCATAGTGCCACGACGTGGGGCCTAGAATTAGCACACGCGCTTCTGCTCGCAAACACTCACCCAATGAATTGTCGTCACCCGTGAGTGCGAGTTAGGGCTAGCGGTAGGCCGCTAGCCTCTGAGGAGGGCGTCCATAGACACCTCACATGACCCCGCACACGGTCTCGTCCATGCCTTGCGGCCGGCGACGAGATTGCTAGAGACGGAGCAAGCCTGCTCTAGTCTCACATGTTACTTCCTGTCGTCTGTTGTGCTGTTGTTGTGCCCTTGTTTGTGTCCTTGGCACCGTGTGTGCTGGGGGGGGGACAGGGAGGATGTGGCCCTGAGTTATGTGTACGCCAACTCAGGGTGTGTGGCAGCCAGCTGGCTGTGTGTCTTGTGAGCCTGTTTTGTGTCTGTGTGTCGCTCGTGCGTGTCGTCATCATCTGTCCAGCGTCCACCCATACCGCGTTGGTGTCCAGTCCGAGCCTGGCTGTTCTTCACCTTCCTACCTAGGATCTTCGTCATCACAGGCATGCCGCTCGGAGCGTATGGCGAACGGATTTCCCCAAGGGCTCTCTTGGGGGGTGTGATAGAGCGAGCTGGGGATGGATGGGGATGGGTGGGGATGGGTGGGGATGGGTGGGGACCTCGGGGCGGGACACGTCGGCCGCACGCTGTGTACATGTACATGTTGTTGTGAAGTACCTTCGCGCGTCTGCGCGCATGCGTCAGGCACACAGCACACACGCACACGCGCCCTCAGCTGCACACACGTGCTCGCAGGTGATCGCGACGCGCTACCCAGAGCTCGAGCCCAAGGCCATCGTGAGCAAGCTGCTCGGCTCTGACATCGACACCGATGACCACGAGGACGACGAGAGCGTCGGCGTCACGGGCAAGCAGGGCGGCCGGCTGCTGGCGTGCTACCTGTTCTCTGTCAAAGGACGATGTGGCGCTCACCTCCTCGCGCAGGGCATCAAGGCGTGGCTGGAGGCGCAGCTGCCCAAGTATGCCGTGGTCCACCCAGTTCAGACGAGCTGCCTCAAGAACGCCGTCAAGTTCTTGCCCGAGCTGGAGCGTGGCTTGGCCGCCGCAGCCGCCGCACGTGACTTTGGCGACGACGAGGAGCTCGAGGAGGCACGCCGCGCACGTCCGCCACCGGCTCCGCCGCCCCACCGCCCCCGCCTGAACCAGCCCGTACGGGGATGGCTGGGGATGGCTGGGGATGGCTGGGGATGGGTGGGGATGGGTGGGGATGGGTGGGGATGGGTGGGGATGGGTGGGGACCTGGGGGATCGCTGGGGATGGATCCGGATCGAGCGTGGCAAAACATTGAAGCAATAGAAGTAAAAATTACCCGTAATTTGAAAATTGGCAATCCCAACGGAGGGGCATGCGTGTGAGAAGGTGAAGAACAGCCAGGCTCGGATTGGACACCAACGCGGTATGGGTGGACGCGAGAAAGGCGGTTGGATACCATAGGAGCCCCAGTGGCCAACCCACAGCCCTGGCGACGCGGATCCACTCCACATGGCAAAGAAGGCAGCGAGCACCAAGATCGGTGGCGAGAAGAAGAAGAAGAAGCCCAAGACGGCCGGCGCCGAGGGTGTCAAGGGCGGGAGCGTCAAGAAGGTCAAGAAGCACCGGACGCACGCTCTGCTTCCACAACTGGAGGGTGAGGCGGCCGCGTCAAAGGCGGAGGCCATGGCCAAGGCCGCGGCCCTGAAGGCCAAGGTGAAGAAGCGCGGCGGCTCGCTCGCCGCCCTGGGTGGGATGCGTGCATCGCTGGAGGAGATGCTTGCGGCGGGAGAGGAGAAGGCGGCGAGCAGCAGCGCCGGCAGCGCAGGCGTCGGCCTGAACGCGAAGAAGCGGCTGCAGCTCGTTGCCGACGAGACGGCAAACATGCGCGACGTCCTCGACCACCCCGCCTTCAAGTCGGACCCGTTTGGCGCGATTCAAGCGCACCTGCAGAGCACCGTGGACGCGCAACATGCCAAGGCAGACGAGCGGAGACGCGAACGCGTCGAGAGGAACGGCGGCGGCCTGGCGGACAAAAGCGGTGGCGGGGCGAGGAGTAGCACCGCGAGGGCAGCGGGGAGCGGGCGAGGCGGCGGGCGCAGGGCGTCGTCTGCAGGTCGGAACTCCCGTCGGTGATTGTGTTGCAACAGAGTGTCTCTCTCACCAGACACCACACTCCACTCTCCAGTCTCCACACCACAGCGCACAGGAATGAGGAAAATGGAAATCACAAAAAAGCTCTTGTGTGTGCGGCGGGCCCTGTGTGCCTAGCTCGCTGGGAGATGTGCGCAACCTAAAGACGGGAATAGGGGAGAAGTGTCAGTGTGAGGGGAGGGCGTAGCCGTAGGCTGTGCCTGTGGCGTTTTTGCCTTTGAAAACTGAACAGTTTTTTTTGTGTCCGCACGCACCGCTATTCGGCTCGGATTTTTTGATCTGTCGCTATACTCTCTATCAACACTGTGTCGCGTCTCGGACGATCATGTGACATGTCGGGGGCGGCGCGGGCGGGGAGCGCCCCGGCCCGCGGCGCGCGCCCCCAGTCCTTCCGTTCGGCTCGGGTTCATAGGAGCAAGGAGGCCACTGCTATCAGCGCCCGCCTCACTCCTTGCACATCAAGCTCATGCGCGTCTCCACGCCCGTTTTGGGGTTCTCGCCTGTTCAGGCAAGCAGGTGTGAAGAGAGAATGCTCGCGGCCAGCCGGCGCCGTGCAGGCACGAGGGAATGCCCTTCGCAATCGAGCACAGGTAGGTTCGCTGGTCCTTGCGCAGCTGAGCGTCGGTCCAGTCTGTGTTGTCGATCTTGGTGAGGCCACCCTTGGGGCCGTTGACCACGGCGCCCGTCATGTACGCGTTTGTCAGGTCGGCGCCGGTCAGGTCCGCGCCTGTGAGGTCCGCCATCTCGAGGTTCGTCTCGACCATGTTGGCGTCCTTGAAGTTGGAGTTGGAGAGGTCGGCGTCGAAGAACGAGGCCGTGCGCAGGTCGGAGCCCTCAAAGTCGGCCGATCGAACGACGCTCTGCTGGAACGCAACACCCTTCAGATTTTCCCCTTTCCAGATTGTGTTATCCAGGTTCACTCCACGGGTAATCGTGATGCGTCTGCCTCCCTGCAGTGTGCTAGCGCCGCCGCCCTGGATCTTCGAGTTCTCCGCCTTCTCTGCCCCTTTGCCTATGCCCGCCTTGAACTGTTGGTCCTGGCCGATCTTGGAGCCCTGGTAGGCACCACCCTCTGAGTACTCAAGCTCGGCAGCGGCAAACGCTGGCGGCGCTACCGTCAGCGACAAGCTGAGCAGCGCGCCCACGACCCAGGCGCTGGCGTGGGCTGTCGTGGCGGCCGGAGCTGGTGGCAACTTCATCTGGGTCTGCCGGCGTCGGACTTGGCCTTGTCTACAGCGAGGTGGAGGTGGACACTCTCGGAAGCAAGAGGCAGCAAAAAAGAATCTCGCCGCTGCACGGAACTGGCGCGCACTGGCACTAACACAGGTACACCACGGGAGCCGCCTAAGCGAAAAGCAAAAAGATTTTCCGGCCGCCGAATACGGCGCCCGGATAAAGCGCCTGTTCACGGCATGGAGGGTGAGCCACGCTGAACGTAGAGCCGAACGGGAGGAAGCCGGGGAAGAAGACTCCGAGGAGGACGAAACACCAGTGGTAATCCCATCGTCAGCTGTAACGATGCACCCGAAGGGGACCCCAGCGCCAACACCGACCGTGGAGGTACAAGTGTTCGAAAGAGAGTGGACCTGAGCAACGATATGACTTGGCGGCAAATGATCGCAGTGGGCGTCAGAAGAGTCGTCCTTGCGCGATGAGAGGTGGAGAGCTCGATGAACTCGAGGGGCCAAAATATGCCGCGAGGAGGGCAGAGTTGCGCCGAAAGGCTGGAGAAGCCGCGAGAGCAAGGGATCGGCAGGCGGCGGCGGCGTCGCAGAACGAGGCAGAGGAGAGCGACGCGACAGAGGAGGAAGCGACAGGAGGGAGAACGACGAGAGTGGGACGACCGCGAGGTGGCATGAAGGTTGCAGCGAGAATCGGCGAGGGACTGCGAAGGGAGATAGAAAGAGGCAGACGAGAGACGACCAAGGGTCGCCTTCGCCGCCCTGCATCATGTCTGGTGTGAGGTCGCGCACCGGCGGAGGCGTCGCATTGGAGGGTCCTGCGCCCGGACTTTGCTGTGGTGGGGCCCGGCGTCGAGGCGGCCGCGGCAGGATGGGGCTATTGGTGGAGGGGTCGACGGGCGGGGTCGCCGAAGTTTGAGGCGTGCTTGACGGGTTGGCTGGCGCCGGGGCGGAGTCCGAGGGGAAGCCCGGCTCGCCGTCGCGGAGTGGTCGTTTGCGCGAGGACATCCGGTCTCACAGCACAATAGACCACGCTGAGAGAACGCAACGAAAGCAGGCGGGCGATAGCAGGACGCACGAACTAGGTAGAGGAATGACCTCGGTGGGTGTGAAAGGTCTACCCATTACCCACGAAAGGGTAGGCGCGGTTAGATGGGAGGTACATTGTCTACCTACCGCACCCCCCCCAACCAACCAATGTTGCTGGGCGGGCTCGGCCCGCAGAGGCGGCATTGACCAGTTATGTAGGAAGGTGAAGAAGAACAGTCATCAGGCTCGGACTGGACACCAACGCGGTATGGTGTCCCAGACAGAATGTGGCGAGGTACTTACTCCCCTGCTGCTGCTTGCTGCTGCTGCTGCTGCTGCTGTTACCTCCAGTCCACACGGGTACTGACTCCCTTCCCTGGTTTTTCTCTGTCCGGACGCTGGGCTGGCTGGGGCGAGCTCCGCGAGGGGGCTTTCAACTTCTTTCGCGCCCGAGAAAAAAATTGTTGCGACCACAGTGGACCCGCCGGCTGAGGCTGTGCGACTCTCTCAGGGAGGGTATCGCTCTCTGTTGCCGGTCACCGAGCGACTACTCCGGTACCGCCCACACACGTCGCTATTTCTGCTGTTGCTCCGCCGAGTCTCATGGCGACCGACGACCTTTTGCAACGCTTGAGGTGGGTCCTCGGCCTCCGCCAGCCTGTGACGCCTTGCACCTCCGCAGTCGGCCTGGATGAAGCCATCCCTGTCGAGCTGGTCTCGCACATCCTTCTGACCGGAGACTTCGAGGCTGCCGACCTGCTGAATTGTGAGGCGGTTTGTCGTCTCTTCGCCTCGTTGATGCGTGAGCCGAGCTTCGGAGAAGAGATATGGAGGCGTGTGTGCCAAGCGCGGTGGGGTTCCATGGGCCTCGATCCCGAAACTTGCTACGGAGACAGGCTCTCGGGGATGACTCCGCGCGAGCAGTACAGGTGGGCAGAGGTTGACGGGCGGCGGCGCCTGGGCACTGTCAGCGACCTGGTGCTCGTGGAGTCATGGGAGGTCAAATTCTTTGGGCGGCCGCCATGTAATGAGCCCTGCTCCGGCCTCGCGCGGCGGCTCACAGCTCACTTCCCAACCCTCCCGTTCGCAGACCGGATCACAAACTTCCCTTATCGCCGACTGGAGACGGAAGAGCGCCATATCCTTTCTTACCGCAGCTCGACGTTTGGCAACCAGCAGAGGCCGTTCCAGCTGCGCGAGACGCCGCAGGCCACCTTTGTCCAGGTGGACGGCATCCCCGAGGTGAAGATGGTGAGGCGTGGCGACTGGGGCTGGCAGCTCACCAACAGGATCTGGACGGCGTCGTCCATGCGGCACTGCGCGCCGCCTGAATTTCCCAATCCGTTGTTATGAGCGCACCGAATGTACGCCAGCGTGTGCGACTCTCTCAGGGAGGGTATCGCTCTCTGTGGCCGGTCACCGGCCGATCACCGCCTTTGAGCCCCAAAAGAGATAAACGCATGTGGATAAAGCCACATAAACGCCTCTGCCCTCTCTGCCGCGCGCCTCCCTCTTCGCTCTTGTCTAGAGAGCTTTGTGATTAAAGTACTCCATATGGCCTTGCCTTCTTGTGATCTCTCTCTCCAACTCTCTCGATCTCTCGACTCTCGGGCGGCACATGGGCATGCAACATGGTACGTACTCATGGGTTTCCTAGAGGGAAAAGATGGGCGTAGATGGGCTAGAAAGGGGGCTTTGGCAGCGAGCGCCGGTCCACTTGGACAGCGGCAATGTGCACGAGCGCCGGCTGCATCTCATCATCGCTCTTGCTTGCGAGGATAGGCCATTTTGTGCGGACTGCATCCCACATCGCCGGCGTCGGGTCCTCGGAGGGAGACCGGAGCGCGCCGAAGAAAGTGAGCGGAGAGCCAAAGGGCGTCTTCAGGTCGGCACCGCACGGCTCAAGGCAGAGGCTTGCAGCCTTGAGCGCCTCGAGCTCCTTTTCGTCGAGCCCTTCGGCAGGGCACGTTGAGAGCCGCTCGAGAAGATCCTCCGGCCCGCCGTCGGCCACAGACTCGAGCGATGGCGACAACGGCGGAGCATCCATACGCGTATTGGAGGACCGCAGCGTGCAAGCAACTCCGCGCGATGGAGGGCCGATCAGCCAGCTGGCGCAGGCAGTCAGAAGAGCGACGGCAGCCGACATGGCTTCGCCGGACGTTGTGATGAGCAGTCGGTGCCCGGGCGCTACCTCCCCAGTATCGGAGTATGGCACACTTAAGAGCTGTGAACGTGAACAGAGTGGTACCAGACTGTGGGTCGTTGCGGCACGCATGGGGGCCCTCCCGGACGTATGGTCCTAGCCCAATACGTCCCACGGAGCACATTTCGATTTTTGACAGAATTAAATGCACTGCCCCCGCACGGTACTAATAGTCGTAGTTTTGGCACCGCTGCCCTTCACGGCACCACACCGCCGCTTGACAGCCCGGGATTAGCCTCGATACTAACAAAGACTACGAAACTGGAGGTACCCGGTATTCACGATCGTCGCGCAGTGAACACTACTCGTACCTGTACTCTTGTCCGATGGACGCGGCCCCCCGGCACGCCGGCGCGGCACGTGCCGCCGTCTTTGTTTGAAGTTAAAGTCGAATCAGAGCGGTGTCGGAATTCGAGTTTTCTCCCCCGGACCGCCCAGCCAGGCCGCTCCGGGACGCACGCCGGCGAAGCAACCAACCATCAAGCTGCTGTACGGCCCCGGCATCGCCTCCCCTGGCTTAGCTAGACTGAGAGATATTGTGCACATGGTCAGTATCTACAATATTACACTGACACTCTACCTCCCAGAGCTCGTCCCGGTCCGCCACGGCCATCCTTGGCCTCCGGAGGGCCCCTCCCTGGCCGCGGCGCGGCGTGCGGCGGCGCCACAAATCCGACCACAGAGCACCGGGACGCGGTCGGGCGATCTGAGGTCCAACTAGGCGTATGCATTGCCCATCCAGGGCTATCACCTGGAACCATCAACAGGCGCCTACGGCGCCGTGGTCACGAGGTGTTGTTCACACCTGCCCAACCAGGGCTGGTGGATTAACGTTCAAATTTTACGGTTAACACCACAGCCGTAGAGGTGTTCAAACGTGTTAACACCGCCCCTCGGGAGGTGTTGACACGCTCCGTTAGATGCGGGCGAGTGTGTGGCGCGAATTCTTTGTACTTTGAAGGAGCGCTACCAGAGTCCAGAGTTGTTCACGCCCACGCGCTCGCTGGGCGGTGCTGAGACTTGATACAGGTCACCGCCACCGACCTGGAGCTGGAAAAGCTGGTGGAAACCATCGGAGTCAAGAATGCGCGCGTGGGGCAGGTGTCGGGCTGGATGCTGCTCGCGGCGGATTGGCTCGGCCTGAAGGACGTGCTCGCCGAGAAGATGAGGCGGCTCACAATGGAGAAGGTGATGGGCAAGCTGGAGGAGATGATACCGCGCCAGCTGAACGAGAGGGCGGGCTTCGAGGCCGAGGTGGCCTGCCTGCTGCCCGCCGACTTCCCCAAGGCCTTTCTCGCCATGGCGGGCCTCCTCGGCGTCAACGGCCTATCGCGCCTTGGCGGACACATGGCTCCGCTGCGCAGTACCTGTTAGCTGCCACGTACCTACATATGTATTCGTACAGTTCTTCCGCATCGCCGGGCCGCGGTTGCTTTACACTCCGCGTACAACTACGTTAGCACACCTCGGCGTCGAGAGAGAGAGAGAGATCAGCCGTGTAAACACAAAACCGTGAACGGCCCTGCAATGTGCAGAGTGCCGTGCCAGCAGCAGCACATGAGATGCATGAAAGTGTGCGCACTCTTCTCTCTTGCCAGTCCACACGAATTGCACAAAAAATAAAACAGAGTCCAGTGTCATTCGTGGAGAGCGGAACTGCGTCGTGGCATGTTGTGCGAGTATATGGGCCAAAAGCGTCGAAAATGTCCCAAAAAGCGTGTCTCGAGTTTGTGGCAGCTCCGCAGCCAGCGCGGGCTGCCAGGACGCACCGCTCGCGCGTTCGGCACACTCGGTGGACCCCACCGAGTGTGCCGAACCAACTGGAGTGAGTAGGCTCGACGCCGCGCTCGCTGTGGAGCTGCCACAAACTCGCCGCCGAACGTGCCACCGACGGCGTCCCGGCGGAGGTGATGGAGTGTGAGACCTGAGGCTGCGGAGGTGACGCCTGAGGTACCGGCTCGTGTACGGCGACTCAGCCGGCGACCGCCACGGGCTCAGACGAGACTTGTCGACGCGTTCCGGCTCAGCTTCACCGTGGTCATCGGGCGTCTGTCGACGTCAGGACCACCCATACAGCTCGCGGGTTTGAGGTCGCAAGAGCCAAGATGGTGGCGTTTGGACATCCCAACCATCACACAAGACAGCCTGTAGGTGATGGCGGGACGGCGCAGTGTTTGTGGCACTCGGCAGTAGGCACCCGCGGCACAGCCCCGCGGTCGGCTCTCGCGGGCTGCGGAACCGGCCCCAGAAGGGGACGGTCCGGGCGAGTGTGGCAGCTCCTGCGCTAGTATGGGCACCCTCTATCACAACACTACTGATCCTGGCCATTAGAGCTGCCAGGGATAGCGTCAGGAGCTGGTAGGAGTCAAAACCCCTCATATTTGAGACATCGTGGCCCATATACTCGCACAACGAGCCTCGTGATCGATTACGCCGTAAGCGCGAAATGGCAAAAATGCGACTTTAGGAGACGAATTAGTGAAACCCGCCGCGTGTGTGGCGATTAATGTATATGCACCGCCTATATGCGCCGGTCTGTACGATCAAACCTCGGACTGTGCTCGAGCACACCGTCACAGCTCGACGACCCCCACGCCCCACTGCGGGGGTAGGAGCCGATGCCCGAGTCCACCGGACCGCGGTGCCGCGCGCGCCCTCACCGCAGCAAGACCGCAAAGTCCAGCGCGCTGCTTGCCTCTCCGCCGCCGGCTCGCGCCACGGCAGCCTCTATCGACTCGTGCAGCTCTCCGCCGCCGCTACTGCTTGCGGCGCGCTTGGCGGCGTCCGCGGCACGGCGGCGCTTGGAGGGCGGCTGCGGGGGCGGGTTGAAGGCGCCGGAGGCGTCCGAGTAGGTCGCCATCAGCCGCAGCGGCGTCGATCGGCCGAGGGCGGGCGGGAGCGGCTCTGCGGCTGCGAGTCGCTTCGCGAGCTGCGCCACGACGGGGTGGTAGTGCCGGTGGAGCAGGGCGAGCTGCCACGCCGTCGAGTTGATGGCGCGCGGAGAGTCGACGTCCTCACGCTCGTCGGCACGCGCCGGCGCGAGCGGCGGGCCGGCGCGGTCTGTCCCGTCGAGCAGCGCCGTGACGCGAGGGCACGCGACGAGCAGCCGCGAGGCGGCGGCGAGGAGGGCGACGGCGTGCGCGTGAGGCAGGGTGGCGGCGGCGTCGACGAGCCTGGAGCGCGCGTGCGGTGGGCTGGGGGTGTGACGACGGGGTCGTGCAATGCACGCTGGCGCCTTGCAGGAATGCGAGGGCTGCGAGTGCAAACGATGCGGCTTGAGTGTGGCGGAAGGCAGCTGGTGGGCGGGTCTTCTCGAGCGCGAGGATGTGCACTGCAGCATCTAGGGTCGACGCGCCGGCAAAAGAAGGAGGCGATGCGCGGCGCGAGCAGCGCCGAGCGCTGGCGGCAGAGGTGGTCGAGGCAGTCGAGTGCGGTGGCGAGGAGGCGCGTGTCGGCGAGCAGAGCCTGCGGCAGCGGAGGAGGCGGGTCGGTGGGCCGGGCGCGCGCACGCGGCGGGCGCGAAAGCCGAGAGGTGGTCGGGGCATGCGCCAAGGGGCGAGGTGTTTGGGGCGTGTGGTCCGGGTGTGGTCGGGGCGGCGTGGCATGGGGTCGAGGCACGGGGGCGATGGCTGTGCCTGCTCCGCGAGAAGCGAGTAGAGGCGCTGCTGCACGTCGCGCATGTCGACGGCGAGCGCTGCGCCTGGGAGGAGGAGGAGGAGGCTTCGCGACGGTGGGTGAGAGGCGGGTGAGTGAGGGAGTGAGCGGGCGGGTTGAGTGAACGAGGGAGAGGCGGCGAGGTTCGCGCCGTGGCCAGAGAGGAGGCGGAGCAGCGCGTGGACGCAGTGCAGCGCCGCCGGCGTGGAGAGGGCGGCCGGGTCGCGCAGGATGGTGCGCAAATTGGAGACGAGGTCGAGCAGCAGCTCGACGTTGACGCAGTGGGCAAACTTTGCGATCCCGCGCAGCACGAGCGGCATCAGCGGCCCGCCGGGGCGCGCCTTGACGACGCGCGCGTACGAGACGAAGAGCTGCTCGAGCACTGCCGCCGACTTGAGGCCGACGTCGCCTGAGGAGCGGGCGGAGAGTGTCGGAAGGCTGGCGGTGGGCGGGCGGGCCGGGGTGGGGCGGGTGATGGGCGGGCGGGGTGGGGCGGGGCAGGTGTGTGGGGGGAGGGCAGGGGTGGGGCGGGGCGGGTGTGTGTGCGTGTGCGGAAGTGGGGGGGGGGGGGGGGGGCAGGTCGAGCGGAATGCCCTCGCCTCGGTCGCCCGAGGCGGCGGCGAGCTCACGCGCGACAGGGTCGATGCCCCTCCGCCGCTTCTTCCCCTTGCGCGCGCCGAAGCGCTCCTTCTCGGCCGACGCAGCGGCTGCCGCCGCCGACGCGTCCAAGCGGAGCGAGAGCCAGCACTCGAGCATCGAAGGGTGGACGCTGAACGAGCTCGTCTTGAGGAGGGCGGCCATCGAGCGCACCGCGAGCAGCGTCGCCTCGCCCGCCACGTCCGCGCCAAACAGCTCGGTGAGCGCTCCGCACGCCACCGCCCGCTCCTCGTCGTCGGCAGAGTTGCAGGACGGCACCTGCGTGGACGTGACGTGGACGTGGACGTGCACGCGTCGGCGACGTGGCGTGGGCGCGCTGTGGAGGTGCGGCGGCGCGAGCTGGGCGGGCCCGGAGGCGGCGGGTGGCGGCCACGGCGGCTTGCGGGGGCCGAGAGTGCGTGCCGACATCAGCCGAGAAGGTGGGAAGTGTCTCGGAAGTGTCGTCTCACCAGCCCGCCGATCAGCTGGTCAACGCCATTGAAGTCGCGCCCCTTCTCGAGCAGGGCGGCGAGCCCGCGCACCGCGGCGAGCCGCTGCTGCTGCTCGCCGCTCCGCAGCCAGCCGCGCAGCAGGCCCACCGCCGCCTCGTGCCCGCGAAGCAGCTGCCTCTCGTACGCACGCAGCGCCTCCACCTCGGAAGACACCTGCATCGCCAGCTCCTTGTCGGTGGGCAGCCGGATGCGGTACGCCGGGATGAGGTCGCGCAGCACCGCCACGCAGCTCAGCGCCGCCATCCGCCGCGTCGCCGGCGATACGTCCCGCGACGCGAGCTCGTGCAGCTCCTTGAGCAGCCCGATGTTCTTGTGCGGCGAGTGCAGCAGCTGCGCCGACAGCTTTGCGATCGTGGCGCGCTTCTGGGAGAGCGAGAGCTCGGCGGCCGGCGCGCTGCCAGCAGCGGCAGCGGCGGACGCCTGAGCACGAGCCTTGGCGCGCTGCTTGCCCTTCTTGGTCTGCGGCTCGCCTTTGGGAGCCGGTGCTGTGCGCCGCTGCCACTTGCCACCCTCGCGGACCGGGAGCAGCTCGCGGCCGGCCGCCGGGCCGTCCTCCTTGCTCGCGCGCGGCCGCCGCTCGTAGTCCTGCTCCACGTCGCCCTGCTTGAATCCCATATATGGCCAGATGGCGGCGTTCCCTGTCAGTCACTGTCCGTCTTAGCACGGATACGAGGCACACGCCTGGCGAGTTGAGGCACACGCGCTGTCTCGAGGTCTCTCGGAACAGAGCCCCGGCCCGGGGCGAGTCCTCGAAAGAGCTACCCAAATGGGTCCTCGGAGAGGGTACCCTGGGTGGGCGGGGCCTCTACTCGTCAGGATACGAGGCACACGCTCTCTTGGGGATTAGCGCGGAAAGAATTCGGAGCTTCTCTTTCTCTCTTACCGACCGCGCTGGTGTCCAGGACAACTGTCCGGTAGCTAATGTTAGTCAGCCCATCTGTCTGCGGCCGAAAACCGCGGAAAAGCTTGCCCAGGCCTCCGCCGCAAAAAAGAGAAAAAATGGTCAAAAAGCCCACAATCGCCGCGGTAATGGCTTGTGTGGCGGCCAGAAATGGGCCTGAAAGGGGTCCTGCCTCGAATTTTTTTCCTAAAAATTCGCAAAAATGATTTTGGGGAGTGACGCCTCGAAAACCCCGTCAGAGAAAAATCCCGCGTGCACCGCTTGCCAGCCCTTGGAGCGAGTGGCCCGCGCTTCGGCTGTGGGTCAGCAACTGCTTGTGCGACGTCCGCAAAAAATGTTTTCGGAGAAAAAACACCCCTTGCTTGCTTCTCCAGGACTTACGCTTGCGCCGTCTCCATCCCGGCATTCACGGATGACTCCACCTGCTCGGTAGACTTATCGTCGTCCTCCGGCGGCGGCGCCACCGCCTTGAAGAGGGGGTGGTCGGGGACGGGTAGAAACTGGCAGACGAGCAGAAGAAACAGCGACACACCGGGCGAGATGAGCGAGTCGACGCCCGACCAGTCCTCGAGGTCCTTTTGCGGGCACGACTCATGGGAGACGGCGCAGCCGGAAACGTAGGACGGCGCCAGCGCCGTGTCAATCGCCCACCACAAGACTGGCGGCTGACGCAACCTCTCTCCGACACAAAAGCGCGGGTCTTGTGCGGATCTTCGCACGCTCCAGCCGGGAATGACGACGATGGTGACCTGGCGGCAGGATGCGGCGGTGCAACTACTTGGGAGCGGCGAGTGAGGGGGAGGAGGACGTGGGCCAGGGAAGCTACAGCGGGGAACCTCAAGGCAAGACACGTCAGCCGCGGTGACGTCGTCTTGCGCGTGCACAGCAGCGACCACAGTGGCGTGCTCGTCCGCGAGGAAGCTTGGTCGGAGGACGAAGAGCCCGCGCTCCACCCCCGAAACGAGAAGGTTTCCGGATGGGAGGTAGGGGTAGACACTCCACGCGCCCATGAACTCGCTCGTGTCGCAGCCGGAGCTGACGTCGAAATGGGCCACCTAACAAAAACGATGCGCCTTCAAGCTCGCTTCGGGTCCGGATCTCATGCGCATTCACGAACCTCGCGGAGGTCGCCCGGGGCGGCGACGGCGCGGGTGAGTACCCGCAGCCCAGCGCAGTAGTTGGCCTGCCACAAGTACCCTTTGGCCGCGTACATGTTGTGGCCGATGGCTGTCTCTGCGGAGTAGTGCTCCCCGATTGGCAAGGGACGGTCGAGATCGGAGATGTCGTAGAGCAGCGTGCGCGTTCGTCCGGCCGCGAGGGCAGGCATTCGCTGCGCCTCGCGCCACGAGTCGCCGATGAGATACTTCTCCGCCTCGCGCAGAGTGTCCTCGCTGAGTGCCTCATCGTGCTCGTCGCCAAACGCGAGGATGGCGTGATCCTCCAGCAGCGAGCCTTGGTGCGGGTAGGCGACGGCAGGGTAGGTGAAACGTGAGAGGAGGAGGATGTTGCGCTTGTCGGTCACATCGAGAATCGAGACGTCGCCAGGCCCCAGGCCGCCGCCATCGTAGCGTCCACCGGCGGCGTTGAAGGTGACGCATATCTCCTTGCCCACATGATCCGTGTCGGGCCCGTGGTACACAACGCAATGACCGTCGTGGACCCACCCGACGCCCGTGTAGCAGGCAGCGTGCTCTGGGCGTGTCGGGTCAGACACATCGATAACCTGCAGGCCGCAGGGCTCGCTCGTTGAGCCCGTAGAGCCAGCAATGAACGCAAAGGGTTTGCCTGCTCAACACGCCCCAGGCGGTCGGAGAGAGCGGAGAGGGGGAGAGGGCAGGGTCGGGCCGCTATCGGAGGCGGCGCGTTGCGGCGCTCGACCCTTTTGCCGGCGGGGAGCCTTGGCGCGAGAGCCTTGCCTTGGCAAGCGCGCGCGACTCTCGGAGACGCGGGTGGGGAGGGCGCCGCACCCGGCGAGACGATGATGTTGTGGGCCCGGCTAAAGCCGTGGTATTCGGCGCTGGGCGCGAGCGTCGGCGGCGGCAGAGTCGGGTCGAGGCTGGACTTGTCTGGCAGAGTCAGCAAGTCAAGGACCTGCAGCCCCGAGTTTTCGATGTCATCGGAGACGATCAGCGCGTAGTGGCGGAACGTCTTGACATCGCGCCACCACGACCCACCCGCCGGCGAGCCGGCGCCCGGTAGCCAGCCGACGGCTTGCGGCCTAGTCGGCTCTGAGATGTCGAGAAACGCGACGCCGTCGAGCATGCCGAGAAGGGCGTACTCGACGCCAGTCGTTGGGTGGACCCAGCCCCATAGGTCGGAGCAAAAGTCTGCTGTGCCCACGTGGAGCGCCGTGCGCGGCGTCAGGGACAGCATGTCCACGCCAGAGCAGCTAAACTCCCCAGCGGCAACGCCGTCGACGCACTGCGCAGCGCCAGACGCCACGTGAGGGTAGGCAGAGGCGTTTGCAGCCATCGCCGACCACGCCCTTTCCTTGGCTGCCATCTGAGCTTGCATCAGCGCGCTCCTCGCGCAAGTGAGCGGGAGCGCCCACCACACGGCCCATAGGCAAAAGGGCGAAACCATTTTGGGGGGCCATGTGTGACCGGACGTACGAGTATCTCCGCTATGTCGAATCCGCCCGCAGGAGTGCTTACGCGGTCCCGTGGGGGCTACAAATTCTTTTCCGTGCTGCGCACCAGTCCCGTGAACCCAAACGAAGGATGGGAGGAGTGTGTGCTGCTTTTTTAGCAATACCTTTGTGTTTGAGTGTGTGTGAGTGTGTGTCACACACACACACACACACACACACACACACACACACACACACACACACACACACACACACACACACACACACACACACACACACACACACACACACACACACACGTGTCTATCTCTAGGTTGGCCGCTTTGTGTATCTCGAGACCTCGAGAGAAGGCCGCCCGCAGGCCTCCCCGAGGGCCCAAGTCAAGAATTGGCTTTCTTTTGGCGGGCAAATCTCTAGGAGTGACTCGAAGAAGTGACTTAGTGACTTCTCGAAGTCACTCGCCCCGGCGCGCGCACAGTACTCAGTACGTGCTCTAGTGGCCGGCCCGTGCACCGTGCGAGCCCCGCGGACTCGGCCCCAGTCGGGCCGCGATGGGAGAGGCTCCTAGAGCAGCTTGGGCGCGGTTCAAACGGCTTTGGAGCACTTGCTTGGAGCACTTCGAGCGTACGAAAGAGGCGCACACGGCGCTGCCTCCGCACCGCTACGCGATGACACTCAAGCGCCGCAGTCCCGGCGACATGCAGGCACCCAATGCTGTGCCGGAGGCTGACTGGTCGAGACGGTTGACCTCGTCGTGGCTCGCCCGCGCGCCGCCGCTTCTCGTGTGGACAGCTGGTTCGGCTCGGACGCAGTGGACAAGAGGACCACCACATTCGCCGGCACACCGCGGCCGACGCTGTGTTCGCTCCCACGCAAGCGCCGGTATCCAAATCGTCTGCATGCGTTACTGCGCTTACTGCGCGACGCCGCCGACCTCAGCCTCTCAATACCAATGCGCACGCTCCGGCATCGACTACATTGGTCTGCGCGAATTCGATGCGCCGTGCGACAATTGAGGCGGACAGCCCTAGGCGGCACGGCGCCCGTGCTCGTGTTTATTGTGCTCGTGTTCAAGCAAGAAGCACCAGTGCGGGTACATGCGGTCCTACCACTGCGCACAGTGCTTCCCGGACCCGAGCCAGGTTGGCTACGCGATCAGCCCGGTCGGGACCAAAGCTGGCGACCCTGACCGGCCCTGCTTTGCCAAGCACCTGCTCGAAGAGGAGCCGTCGCATCGGGCGCAGCAGCGCATCCCGCCGCGACGCGGCGATCGACCATCGCCGTACCGGCGACCTGAGCCTGCGCCTGCGCCGGCGGCGGCGGCGCCGGCCGCCGCGGCGCCGGCAGCCGCAGTGCCCCGTGCGCGCCGCCGCATCATCTAGAGGTGAGAGGGGGTGAGTGGCGAGTGTGCGGCGGCCGGAGGGCGCGTCAGACGACCGCAAAGGCGGCCCACATGCGGAGTGACTTTTAGAAGTCACCCCGTTTCGGGCGTCTCACCGGCGTACTTGGGGTGCTTCAGACGGACGCACTGGGCTGTCGGCAAGGTAGGTGAGTGTCTAGGGGTCGTCTCTAGGCTGGTTAGCCTTGATTTCGATCAAAGATGGCCGCAAGAAACGGTCGCGATGCCTCGTGTGAACGCTGTGAAGAGTGAACGCTGTGAAGAGTGAACGCTGTGAAGAGTGCACGCAGAGCGGACCCTCTTCTCACCGCCCTCATCCGATGCCGGCCGCCGACCACCATCCGCACGGCCATGCGATGCGATACACCGCCGACTGCTATCGTGGCATGCGCGACGACGTGACGCGCACGGAGGCTTACCGCAAGGCGATCGCCGCCGCTGCTCCCGGCAAGGTTGTCCTGGACGTAGGCACTGGCGCGCTTGCACTGCTAGCGATCTTTGCCGCGGAGGCGGGTGCGCGACACGTGTATGCGCTCGAAGGGCAGCCCAGCGCAGCGGCAGCAGCCCGCGCCGCGGTGGCGTCCGCCAATCTCGACCACCGCATCACCGTCCTCGAGGCTTTTTCGACCGATCTTGCGCTTGAGCTGCCGGAGCGGGCGGAGCTGCTGGTGCACGAGCTCATCGGCGAGGTTGCTGGCGAGGAGGGCGCGTGTGCCGCCATCCTCGACGCGATGCGCCGCCATGTTGCCGACGCCGCGCGGCCGCCACTGTCTGTCCCGTCGCGCGCATCAACCCTTCTCGCGCCCTGCCTGGCGCCAGACCCGGATCTGCTGGCCAAAGCTGCTGGCGCAGGGCGTGCGCTGAAGCTCGACGCTCGGTCGCAGGCGGGACGGCCGCTCGCTCCCCCGCAAGTGTGCGAGGACTTGCGCTTTGATGAGGGATCGCCGTCGCCGTCGCAGCGGCGCGAGCTTCTCTTCTGCTGCGAGGCGGCGGGCGTGCTGGCGGCACTCAACTTGCACGTCGAGCTCCGGTGCGGGGCCGACGCGGCGGACGGCCCGCCCGACGTGTCCTCCGCGTGGGACGGCTCCCACTGGCGGATCATTTGCATACGGCTCGAGCGGCCCGCATCCGTCGCGAGGGGGCAGCGCGTGAAGGTGCGCGTAGACGCCGCTCTCGCGGGACAGCTTCCCTCGTACACCTTCTCGGCGGCGCTGGTGTCGGACGACGGGACTTTGACGTCGCTCGGCGCGCCCCTTGAGTACCCGGTGGGCAGCCTAACTGTCAACGACGCGATGGACCAGATGTCATTCAGCTGGTAGTTCGGGCTGCGTGTGTCGGCTGGCGTGCATCTGGTGTGAGCGAGTGGTCGCGGCTATGTGAGAGAAAGTGAGATCGCTATCTACACTTTCCTGTCACAGAGCCCCGGCCGCGGCGGTCCCGGCAGCCGGCTTCCCCGGTTCCCGGGAAGCGCCATCGATCCAACCCGGACATATCGCGGCTCTCTGGTTTGTCGCGTGGAGTTTGGCATACAGTGCGTGCTCTTGCCTTAGAAATCGGTGTTTAGAAATTGGCTGCTGGAAATTTGGCTGATTTCCCTGGCCGAAATAGAAATCGGCTGCTGGCACGAGGCCGGCCCGATTTCTCTGATCTGCCGCGCCGCAGGCGCGAAGAAAATTTTAGAAATCATACGACTTTTTAGAGAGAGGTCGTTCTTTCACTTTCTTCTCAGTCTACAGTCATGGTGAAACGCAATTTTCACCCTCTCTATAGTGTGAACAGTGTGAGTCTTGGGCCCGGGGTTGTGTCTTTGCGTGAACAGTGACGCAACACGTCAAGTCCCTCATGCTCAGCTCTCTGGCGCCGGCTCCAGCAGGAGCCACCACTCGCTCGCGCCATAGTTGTCGGCGGCTAGCTTGCACGCGACACGGCCCGCGAGGTGCTTGGTGCCCGTCTCTTTCTGGGAGTACATGACGATGTGCGTCGCGTCAGGCTGACGCCACGAGGAGCCCACGCCGAAGTGCTGCACGGTGCCAACGTACCAGCCGGTGGCGCCGTCGAGGAGGTGCGCGGCGAGGATCTTGCGCCGGCACAGCGCGCGCTGCTCGTCGTCGTTCGCCAGCGGCGGGCACGTCGCCGCATAGACGTAGCCCTTCGGGGGCATTGCCGGAGCCTCGCCGCATGCCTGCATGCGCACGGCGGTGTCGTCCTCGTCCTCGTCCTCTGAGTCCTCCATGCCGTCCTCCGCCTCCTCCTCGCCCTCCTCCTCGCCCTCCTCCTCGCCCGCCGCCTCGTCGACATCGGCGAGCTCCGCCTCGTCCTCGTCCGCCTCGCTCTCCCCGCCGTCCGATCCGCCGTCCTCGTCCTTGAAGGTGTAGTCCGTCACCCCCTGCACGCAGATGTGCTCGTCGCCGGAGCCGTCGACAGTCATGAGCAGGCCGAGGCTGCGCGCCGACTTCTCGAAGTCATACGTGGCGCAGAGCGTCTCCCACGCTCGGCCCGCGATCTGCGTGATGAGCGAACGCTTCTGCCACGCCTTGAGGCCACCCTCCTTGGGGCCCTTGGTCCAGCGCTCGAGGTGGCCCGGCTGCTCGAGCCACGTGTCCATCTCGTCGCCCATCAGGTTCTTGAGGCGGACGCCGATGCCGCCGTCGATGAGCATCAGCTCGCCCGTCGAGCCAGTCGGCAGCAGGTGGCGGTCGCAGTGGGCGCGGCGCTGCAGGTTGCGCAGGTGCTCGGGCGTCGTCTGGCCGGAGAGGTTGTCGAAGATGGCGACGCTCCGCTCGCCCGCGGCGCGTGCGGCCGCCGTCGCCTCGCGCATCTCCACGTCCGCGAAGTCCTCGCAGAGCTGGTCGTCAGCCCACGCCTTCGGCTGGAAGCGCACCTGCACGTCGGGGTGGCGCGCATCTCGCTCATTCTGCGAGATCTGCTTGCCCTGGCCGCGAAAGATCACGCACAGCTTGGGCTGCCCGTGCCGCGGCATCGAGGCGTCGCCGTTGCTCGCGCGCGCGACGATCTGCAGCGTGCAGAAGCGCTTGCCGTCGTCAGCCTTCGCCCCCGCCAGCCAGACGCGCTTGGCGCCCGTGTCGTCGTAGGTGCGCCCATCGCCCGCTCGGAGGTTGCACGGCACCTGGTCGACGCTCAGCCGGTTGCGCGGCAACCAGCGTCCCCACTTTGGGTCGAGCTTCTCCTGCAGGCCGCCACGGAGGCGGCGACGGAGGCGCGCGTGCCAGCGCTTGATCTTCGGCAGCCGCACGAGGACGGACTCGGCGCGGCTGTTCGACTTGCGCCGGAGCGACATGCCGAAGCGCCGCGCGAACGACCGCAGCCACCACTTGGACGCCTTGAAGCCGTCGGCCACGTCGGCGCCGGCGAACTCGCGCACGAGGCGCTTCATGGAGACGCGAAGCCATTGGCCGGTCACGCGCTCGCCACGCGTCCGCTTGTCGCGGTAGCGCTTGTGCAGCTCCACCTCGACCGCAGCGAAAGGCGGCGCGCGGCCGCGATGGAGGGTCGTCCGCCGTGCGCCGCGCGACTGGAACGTCGCCATCGTGCCGGTGCGGTGCTTCTGCTTACGGCTGACGCGGTTCTCGTGCTGCAGCGCCATGTGCAGCTCGTCCTCCTTGCCGCCCCACTTGGACACGAGGGAGGGGTGTACGCCCTTGTGAATCTCCGACGTCTCGATGCCGGCGCCACGCCAGCCACTCGGCGCCTTCTCCCAGCGCTTCTCGAGGCTCTGCAACCTGCGCAGCGTGCGCACCACCTCGAGCTTAAAGTAGAGCGAGTGTTTCATGCCCTTCTTCTCGCCCTGGCGGAGCCCACTCTGCTTGATGCCGCCATCCGCGCGCAGCTTTGGTGCTTTCGCGGGTGGCTGCTCGTCGTCGCTGCTGTTAGCGGCTTCGGCGGCAGCCTCGGTGACGGCGGTGGCGGGCTGGGTGGTGGTGGCAGCGGAGGCGGCAGCCTCTGCGGCGGCGGCGACTTCGGCGGCCGTCTCGGCCGCGCGACCGCTGCAGAACTTTTCGTGCGCAACGCGCGCAGGCCCGTGCAAGAATGTCTGCCCACAGCCCTTGGCGCACGACGTGAACTTCTCGGGCGCCTTGCCCACAGCCTGCAGCTGCTCGGGCGTGAGCGAGGTAACGGATCTGATCTGACGGCCTATGCCCGGCAGCGTCGCGTACGTAGTCCTGGTGCCACCAGCAAAGAACGCGCCGATCGACTTCTGCTGCAGCGTGCTATGCTTGCCGCCGCCGGCCTTCACCGTCCTCGGGGTGACAGCAGCGGCGGCGCTGCTCGAGGAGGAGGTTGCAGCTGTCGCGTCCATCGCGCCGCCGATGTTCTGAGGCTCTGATAGGCTGCCCGAGTCGACATGCGTCGCCAGCGCGGCGACCAGAGCTGGCGGTGCTGCTTCCTCCTCCTTCAGCTTGTGTGCGACGGTGTCGGTGAACGACGAGAGGAGTGACCGCAGTGCGGACGAGTCGTACGCCCCGAGCTCCTCGAGGACCGACACGACCTTTGCGGCGTTGCAGCGCTCGCGAAGGCTCGGGTGTGCAGCCAGCAGCACAGTGTTGACCAGCGCCTCCATGGGTGCTGCTCGCGTAGTGTCACTCAGCGTGTCAGGATGAATGCAAAAAGGGTGCAAATCCTGCACACTGCACACATCGACTACATCCACAGCAAGTCGCCATGCCGCCCTCGGGAGAGTGCCCTCAGCCACGCGTCCGCAAGGTGTACGTCCGCGCGCACAAGCGCAAGGTCGCCGCCACGAAGAACCCCCTCGACGAGCCGGTCGTGCCGCCGCTGACGCGCCGCCAAGCCCGAGACCTCCCGGCCCACATGGTGACCAAGTACAAGGAGGATGCGCTCAAGCGCCTGATGGCCCTCTCGCCAGAAAGCGAGCATGGGACACTTCACAAATTCTTCTCGCGCATGCCGAAGCCGAGCCCGGCTCCCGTCAACGGCGTAGTTGCCGCTGCGTCGTCCTCGACCGCTCCGGTCAACGCCGGCGGCAAGAAACGGGCGCGTGTTACCGCGCCGCCCGTCACGCCGGAGGGACTGACGCCGTCGCGCCGCAACGGCGTGAATGCGGCGATCCTCTGCTTTTCGCCCTTTGCCTAGGCGGGCCGGCTCGTCGCGCAGGCTGTGTCTGCTGAGGCTGTGCCCACACGACCTGACCCGGCTCCCGGCTGTTTATTTTGTGCGAGACTGTTAGCGCGGCGAGTGGGGGAGGGGGGCTGTCGGCCTAGCCGGGTGTCATTTGACAATTACAGATTTCATACACCCTCAAAACATGGCACCAACCAGAAAAGAGATCGACAATCGGCCTCGCCCGTCACTCGCGCGTCACTCTCTGCGCTCACGGCTGCAGCAGAAGCTGCTCGAGCTCGGCGCGCACCCACGCGCACGTCGCTCGCTCGCTAGGCAGGGCGTGCGTACACGCGCTGACCACACCTGCAAGCCGGCTTTCATCGGGCACACACGGGCGGGTGAAGCCGTTCGCGACGATTGCGTCGAGCTCGTGTCGGAGGCGCGAGTCGCACTTGCCTGGCGCGTCGCCCGTGGCGAAGTGGTACGGGTCGCAGACGCCCGACGGCGCCTCGAGCGCAGCCAGGACACACCCTAGCGACCAGGCGTCGGTGCCACGCGAAAGCGGCACGACTGCAAAGTCGCGGGCCACCCGCACCTGCTCGGGCGCCCGCCAACCCGGCGTGCCTGAGTGCGAGAGCTGCGCCCCAACGGCTAGTCGCCTCGCCTGCCCAAAGTCACACAGCTTAGCGACAAGCCCCTCAGAGCGCGCCGACAGCAGCACGTTCGATGGCTTGAGGTCAAGGTGCACGATGGGGGGAGATCGCGTGTGCAGGTACGACATTGCTCTTGCAATCTGCACGCCGAGGGAGCGGCTCTCGCCCCTCTGATCCCCGATCAACAAATCTCCCAGAGTCCCTGCGTCGGCATAGTCGAGAGCGAGGAACGGCGTCTCGCGCGGGGCGCATGCAAAGCCCATCACATAGATGATGTTCTCATGGTGTAGTGCTGCCGCGATCTGACACTCGGAGGCGAAGGCGCTGCTCGCGCGCAGCGGCTGCTTCACCGCGAGACGACCACCGTAGTGGCGGCCAAGCCTAACGGTGCCTTGGCCGCCCTTGCCGAGGCGACCCTGGCTGCTGCCAAAGGCGATGTCGCGCAGGGCGAGGCCGCCGTACCGGCTCGCGGTCGGCGCCAAAGGCGGGATCGGAGCGACGAGGCGAGGAGCAATTGTAGGTGGAAGAGCGGCGAGGGGCGGCGGAAGTGCCAAGCTCGGCTGCCTCGCGACGAGCAGGTGGCCCCTGCCGTGCTGGCCGAGGGCCCGTGGCCGAGGGACGGTAGACGGAATCGGGACGGGAACGAGAGCCGCAGGAGCAGCGTCAGGCACCGCGAGGGCGGCGGCCTCCGCTCTCGTTTTCTTGAGTCTGCGTCTGTACTCGACCTTCTCGGCCCTGCGGTCACGGCCCCGATCGCCCCTATCATCCGGATTGGCGCGTCTATACACGGCCTCAGCGCGTGCCTGCGCCGCGGATCGCTCCCTTTTCGGCATGTCGTTGCATGTCCAGAACCCAGTGTCGAGAGCGAAGGCGCGAGTGGTGACACGCCCGCAACCTTTGAGCACCTGCGTCCCCCACCAGACATAAATCGTCCCCCACCAGACATCGAAGTCAAATGTCAAAGACACCTCTAGGGACTGGCAAAGTGGGCTGCCACACCCACAAAGATGCAGAAAAAGGGGACACCGGCGTGACGTGGCCTCTCGACGGGTTTGTTGAAGCAGAACTTGGTTCGGCGCACGAGGCACGAGCGAGCACGCACACACGAAATAAAGGTTAAGCGGGAGGATTGAATTCGTATCTCAGGGCAACCTTTTAGTGTACTAGTATCTAGACCGTATAGTGACCGGCGCGCAGCGCCGAAGAAAATTTTGGCAGAAATCGCTTACAGAAATCGGCTGCTGGCTCGCCCGATTTCCCTCGCCGAAACAGAAATCGGCTGCTGGATGCCGACGCCCCGATTTCTATCGCCACGCCTCGCACTGTATAGATATATACACACGTTCGTGTCTTTCTCCCGACCAGGGTCGTAATACGTAAATTTCGCAACATCGAACGCATGTGATATAAAGTTTGGTCTCCGCTTCCGCGCGTACACATCTCGTCTCATGGCTGTACGGTGGTATGGCTCTCTCGAGGATCCGGCGCGCCGCGCGAGACACTGTAAAGGCGCGCGCTGCGAGAGAGACAACAACCCGGGCCGAAGTTCATCTATCCTAGCATCAGGCGAGTGATTCGAGCCGCTCGCGCAACACCGGCAGCATCAGTGGCTTGGTCAAGAACGCGTCCATTCCGCATTCGAGGCACTGCGCCTTGACCGAGTTCATCGCGTGCGCGGTGAGCGCCCAGATGGTGACTGGCTTGGCGACGTTCTGCTCGCGCTCGATCCTCCGGATCTGGGCCGTCGCCTACGCGCGCCGCGGTGAGCGAGAGTCAGACCGTGGGGCCGGAGGGGCGGCGAATCGGAACGCCGCACACGCCTCAAAGCCGTTCATGACGGGCATGTCGCAGTCCATCAGTATCACGTCGAACTCGTGTGCGCCTTCGCAAGGTGGGGGGAAGGGGCTCTGGCGCGAGTGCCGGGGCAGATCGGGCGCGCCACCCGCCGCGGGCTCTCTCACCGTCGGCGAGCGAGCTGACGACAGCACCCACGGCATCGCGCCCGTCCATCGCGACCGAGACGCGCTGGCCCATGTGCTCGAGCAGCTGCTTGCACACCTCGACGTTGAAGTCGTTGTCCTCGACCAGCAGCACGCTAAACCTGGGCAGCGGCGACTGCGGGCTCCGCGCCGACGGCGGCCGCGCCGGCTCCTCCTCGCCGCTCGTCGCAATCGGCAGCGTGAGCTCGAGCGAGACGGACGTACCTGTGCAGCGGCACGAGCGAGAGCGAGTGAGGGGCGGCCCGGCTCGCAGGGTGAGGTTGAGCGAGGCGGCGGTGCCGACGGCGAGCTCCGAGGAGAGGGCGAGCGTGCCGCCGAGCAGGACCACGAGCTGGCGCGAAATGTACAAGCCGAGGCCCGCGCCCGGGATGCCAGGCGACGAGCCTGGGCAGAGGGGGGGGGGGGGTGGTCGGTGCACGGCGATGGCGGCGACGACGGCGATGGCGACGGCGATGGCGACGGCCAAGGCGGGCGGTGCACCGCGCGCCTGTCGGCGTCCGAGGGGAGCTGGGCGCGCGCTCGGACATGGAGGAGCGGCCGGAGATGTCGAGGGACGAGAGGCGGCTCGTCAAGCTCTTGCGGCCGATGGAGCGGCCACACTCGAAGACGGCCTCCTGCATGTCCCCGGCGATGCCGATGCCGGTGTCGGAGACCTCGATTCGCACCCCGCACGCCTCGTCGCTCCGCGAGACTTGGCTCGCGGTGAGCCGCACCTCGCCTGCCGCCGTGAACTTGATGGCGTTCCACAGCAGGTTGAGGAGGACCTGTTCATGATTGAGTTAGTTGATTCGTCAGTCGATCATTCATCCCACAGCAAGTTGAGGAGGACCTGCGAGAGCCGCGTCGGGTCCGAGTGTACCCTCACGCCCTCCAACGCCGGGTCCATCTCGAAGATGAAGCGCAGGCCCTTCTCGCTGGCGCGATGGCGCAACACGTCGACCGACTCCCGCACCGTCGGCAGCAGCTCGAAGTGGCACGGCTCCAGCGAGAGCTGACCAGACCGCAACCGCGCCGTGTCGAGCAAGTCGTTGATCAAGTTCAGCAGCAGGGTCCCGGAGTTGCGCGCCTGAGAGGCAGAGGTAGACGACGAGTCAGCCGAGGAGCGCGGCCGCCGCCCCTCCAGAAGCGCGGCAGCACAAGAGTGTGCGGAGGCGCGGCAAAAAGGGAACACGGTGCACAGCCGTGCCGCATCGGTGCCACGGCGGTGCCGCAACGGTGCCGCAGCGGTGCCACGGCGGTGCGCGTGCGCGAGCAATGCGGCGGGAGAGACGAGAGGGCGGAGAGCGGTGGGCGGGGGGCTGGGGCGGGGTGGGAGAGGGAGAGGGAGAGAGAGGTTGGCGCTGTCGGACAGGGCGCTGTCGGCAGCGCTGCCTGCTGCAGCTGGCGCTTCAGCTCGGTGGTATTCGCGCATTCCTCGGAGAGCAGCGCCAACTGCAGCATGCCGAGCAAGCCGTTGAGCGGCGTGCGCATCTCGTGCGACATGCAGGCCAGGAAGTGGTCCTGCGTGCATCCGCCGGCGCGTGTCGTGCGGGGGGCGGC
>NW_005202428.1:1329435-1339673 GCF_000372725.1 Emiliania huxleyi CCMP1516 | reverse complement strand
TGACCAGTTCTCCTCGATGCGCCGCCGCGCAATCACGTCCTCGCCGATGCAGACGGCGCCGATCGGCCGGCCGTCCTCGTTGAGCTGCGGCTCAGCGGACACCTGCAGCAGCACACGCAAGCACGACAACTCCCTCTGAGTTCGCTCGCATGTGAGACCTGCGCATCTGACCCCGCGGAGCGGGCTGACAGGCACGGGGGAGGGGGAGGGGGAGGGGGAGGGGGAGGGGGCTCGACACCTGCAGCAGCACCTGCCGGCCGTGCACCTTGGACTGGATCATCATCTCGAAGCACTCGACACGCTCCCCGTTGACAGCCTATGATGTCAACAGAGTCGACTCTCAAAGCACTCGGCCCGCTCGCCGACCCACGGCCGAGGTGGCGGGGCGGCGGGAGCCAGGCGGGCCAGGGCGTGGAGGTGTCGCCGCGGGCTGCGCGGCGGGCAAGCAGAGCGCAGCCACGCCCTCGGCGGGGGGTGGGGGGCAGAGGGCGTGCGAGGGCGGCGCGCACCCTCTGCAGCGCACGGAACGAGACCTCGAGCGTGTCGACGTGTTCGGAGGGCGCGCCGCTAGCGAGGCAGCGGATGGAGGCGCCCTTGATGAAGTCGGCCTAGAGAGAGAGCCGTGCGGCGGGGCTCCGGCGGTGCGACCTCGGAGGTTGGCGTCCGTGCGGCGGAGGGTGGAGGCGGCGCCGGTATCGAGGTCAGCTGCGAGACCTGCTCACAGTCGGGCCCGTGTAAAGAGCCGCCCCTGGCACCGTGTGAAGCCACCAGTCCTCTGCCGGCACAGATACCTTTTGGTTCCAGGCCGTGACGACGAGGTGGCGGTCCACGGCAAAGATGGGCGCGTTGGCCGTGTCGACGAGGTCGGACAGCTCGCGGTTCTTGGCCTGCAGCTCGTCCGTCTTCTTGTACAGCTGGCTCTGCACAATCTCGTACCTGCCGGCGGCGGCGGCGGAGGAGGAGGGGCTTGAGGCGGCGGCGGCAGAGCGTGCCCGAGGCAAGGCAGAGGGCCTGAGGCCTGTTCGCGTCCCGCAAATCGCGGCATTGGGAGCAGGGCAGGGGGGAGAGAGACGGATAGAGGGGAGACGAGGGGAGGAGGCGCACTGCTTCGCCAGCTGCCGCCGGTACACCAGGTCGACCACCATGTCGGCAAACATGATGAGCTCTTTTCGCTGCGAGTCGTCGAGAGGCGGCCGCGGCTTGCGGTCGATGAGACAGAGGGTCCCGATGGGCTGGCCGTCGCAGACGAGGGCCCGGCCCGCGTAGTAGCGGATCCACGGGTCGCCAGTGACCAGCGGGTTGTCGCAAAACCTGCGCACTCCCGGCGGACGCGTGGGCAGGCTCGCAGCTGGGCGAGGAGGCGGCCGGGTGCAGGCGCGGGGCGACACGCCTCTTGTCCTCGGCGGCGTCGTTGATCTCGAAGATGGTGGGCGCGCCGGGCATGATGGCGTGGGTGCAAAACGCAGCGTCGCGGCAGGTCTGCCGCACTGGGAGCCCTTCGGCCGCCTTGAACCACTGCCTGTCCGTGTCCACGAGCGAGACGAGCGCAATCGGCACGTCGAAGTGGCGCGCCGCAAGCGTGGCGAGCCGATCGAACGGCTCCTCAAAGTCGGTGTCGAGCAGATGAAAGTCGTGCAACGCGGCAATTCTCTGCTCGTCGTCTGGGTGACAGGGCCACTGATTCGGCTGGTATCCGCGCTCCTGTTCGCGCTCCTGGTCACTCGCGCCGGCGGCATGAGCGAAGCAGAAATTAGGGGCACTCATGCCTCCTACGCGCTGGCTGCCGAATGTCGAGAAGGCGACGTCGCTGCCGAAGTCTGCAGGGTGTGGAAGGCGGCGGCGCACGGCAGCGCAATCTGAGTGCAGCCGTCAAAATGAATAACGCGGTTCAACACCACGAGACAAACGTGCGGGGCAAGAACGAAGAGGAAGTTCACCGCGGCGTGGCGTGGAGCGGTTGAGCATTCCTCCGGGGGCCTCTGCGGGAGTAGGCATATTTTCTTTTGCGGGTTTTTCTTCAATCCCTGTTTTGTTTCTTTTGACGCTGATCGAGATCAAACAAAAAAAATCGAGATCTGATCAGAGAGAGAGAGAGATTTTTAGCAATACCAAATTTTGTTACCAAATTTTGTTTGTCTGATCAGCCGCCCTGCTTCTGAGAGAGAGATATTTTTAGCAATACCGTGTTGCTGCTTCTGAGGAACCCGTCGCCCGCACCTTGCCTGTCGTGTGAATCGGGGTGTGTGCGTGTGTCGTCTGCCAAAGGGTAGGAGAGAGAGAGAGATTTTTAGCAATACCAAACAACTCTAACACTCACACGTAATTTGGGGCCTGGAGCCCTGTTGCTGTTCACGCGCGCGCGAGACGTGCAGACAGGGTTGCCAGGTGAGAGCGAATGGCGCGGTTCACGCCTCGCACAACAGAGAGAGAGATGCGCTCTGCATGGTGGGACATAAAAGAAAGCGAGTACTTGGGCGAGTAGGCCGTGCGGTCAACGCTGCCGCGCGCGACTTTGCGCGCGAGGCGGCGCAGCTTGAGAACGGCGGTGGGCGAGAAGCCGCCGCCGAACGTCTTGTGGAGCAGCAGGTTGAATGAAGTTGTTGCGCTTGACAAAGATCGCGTCGTGGTAGAAACCGCGATGCGCGCCTTGACGTAGCCGTGGCCGGTCTTGTGGGAGAAGGGTTGTGGCCGGGCTGCCCGCGCGCCTTGCAGCCCATGTTCAGGCGGCGGGCCTTCTCTTCGGTGTTGCCGAAGGCGTAGGAGTGGCCGACGGAGGCGGGCGTGCCGCCACTCGAGGCGTTGCCAACGCCCGTCGAGGAGGTCTTGAGGAGGGGCGTCCAGAGCTTGATCTCATTTACTTCATCGCATCCTCCTGGCCCCGCATGGGGTTCTGCGAGGTCAGTCTTGTACCCCTCGTTGTACTGCCGGGTGAGCTTTGGTTTCTCCTTGTCGCCGTGCACGACCGGCGCGTTGGCCGGGGCGCGCATCGCGTCCGCCCAGGCGGCGAGGACGCCGTCGTGGGGCCGCCGGTGGTGGGCCTTGTTGTTTTTAAGGGTAGGCCCAATGGGAGAGATTTTTGAGGACCAACAAGAAATCGCGACTGTCACAGTGATTTGGGCTCGCTCGGAGAGGGTACCCTTTGCGCCCGCAGGAGGCTAAAGAAAGAAAGAAAACAGACAACCCAAGCAGGAGGCTGTACCGAGTACAAGTGTACAACCTTTCTTTTTCGTTTTTCTTTGCGTGTGAATACTAACCGGGGTGGGCGGGCCTCTATCCGGCTACTCGAAAGGTCCTCGGCGAGGATACCTCGGTGGGCGGGGCCTCTACCCGGTACCCGGGAAGAACTCACACAACAAGATAGAGTATCGGCCAGCCCTCGCTGGCGCGAGTGGGCGCACGAGCGGCTACCTTCGCGCCGCGCGCTTCATTGACCACGCGAGAACCAATGAGTCCCTCCGTATTCGTTTGTCTGGAGGCTGCCATCGCCATGTATGCCGCGTCGCTCGGCCTCGTGCTCGGCTGGTGCGGCTGGTCGGTTGGCAAACACGGCTGGCGCAAGGGTGGGCTGCGCCGCGCTTCGTATGTGCTGTTTGGTCTGCTCCTTGCTGTTCGCGTGGCGTGGTGTGCCGTGCTGCTCGCTGGCGCCACTGCCGCGGACACCGGCGACGCGCTTGATGGCCGCTCTCTCGACGAGCGGCTCCTGTCAGCACCCGTGAGCCGTCTGCTCGACGGCACAGCAAGCGCGCTGCAGTTCGCAGTCTTGTCCCTGCTCGTGAGTGGGTGGGCGGACTCGCACCTCATGATGTCCGCCAGCAGCGCGATGGCGCCGGTCACCGTCCGGCCTGCGGCACTCTTCTACCGCCTCTGGCCAACCTACGCCGCAGTCAACACCGCCCACGCCGCCGTCCTCGCCGTCTCTCTCACGCCGCTGCTGCTCCCCTCCCCTACCCACCGTCACCACCCCGACCGACCGGAGAGCGGCGACGGCGACACGGAGCCAGCCGGCTGGCCACACACGGCCCTTGTCGGCGGTGAGCGGCTCGGGCTTGGCGCGAGCGCCGCCTTCTCCCTCGCGCTGGCAGTCGCGTCCCTGGTGGCGGGCCTCTCGGTCTCCTGCAAGATGGTCGCGATCGTGGCCATCGAGCCGAGCCTGCGCTCGTACACGCACCTCAAGGCGCGCAAGGTGTCCACCGCCGCGGCCGTCTTCTTCCTCTGCTGCCTCCTCCGCTCTTTCGTTCTCTTCTCGGCGGCGCTCGCCGGAGAGCGACACCCCGGCCCCGCCTCGCGTGCCAGGGAGAGCGTCTCTTCACAGCACCCGGCGCGAACAGGCTCGCCCCTCTGGCCGCCCTTCGCCGGCGGCTCCTCGCACCCGGACCCGGACTGGCTCGCCACGCCGCCACGCACGCCGCTGCGCCGGCTGCCGCTCTACCTCGCCCTCGGGACGGCGGGGCCCGACGTACTGACGACCGTTGTAGCCCTCGTCGTCCTGCGGCGCGCCGCCGCGAGACTCCCCCCCCCCCCCCTCCTCCACCACGGACCCTCCCCCTCCCCCCCCCTCCTTCTCCCCCCCGTGTCGTAAGCCTCTTCCGGCCTCGCACTCCTGACAGGCGCCGATCCGAGCTCCGCTGCTGCTGCTGCTGCTGCTGCCTGGACAGCGGAGGCGCCGCGTCCTGGCTCCGAGAGCACACCCCGCCCCGTCTCGCACCCGCCACCGTTGTGAGGCTTAGGCGCCGACGCGGCGCTGCTCCTCCGCCCGCCGGACCGCACTCCGCTCGTGGCCGCCGAGGGCGAGGCCGCCGAGGCGAGTATCGTGGCCCAGACCTACAAGGTGTGAGGTGGCGTGACTCTAGAGTCCAGTGACCCCTCTTTCTCAGGCTTGCCGTGTGTCGCGACTAGTCTCTTGCGTCTCAGTCCCTATTCGTCCAGCCCCCCATTCGTGCGCGTCAGGTTGTGCTTCAACGTGTGTTCAGCTCGTCTCAGAAAGAAAGAAATAAAACAGCCAAAGAAATTCTTTCGCGCAGAAAATTCTTTTTAACAAGAGGGCCGAGGGCCTGCCTCCACTGGCGCGCACCTCCCCTGCCGACCGATGTCCCACAAGGCCGTCGTCGCGGACGGCAAGCGGAGCGAGGGTCCAAGCGAGTACATGGGCAAGTGCCTCAGTGCCGACGGCGGCGTCTACTCCGTCGAGCTGCTCTCCGACCCGCCGCGTGAGCTCGAGCTGAGCCACTCGCTGCTGTGGCAGTGGGCGGTGGCGCCGTCGATGAAGCCGAAGCGCCTCTCCGGCGACGCGGTGCGCATGGAGGTCGGCGACCGCTGCATCGTCGCCATCTGGGACGAGCGCGGCGGCGAGGTGGAGAGCGTGCAGCTGCTTCGGCGTATGGCGGGCCGCATCGCCGACCGCGCGTCTGCGGTGGCGGGGCAGATCGAGCCCGACGAGGCCTTTCGCGCGGTCGCCGGCTCGCGCCTCTTCCTCAAGGTCTCTGAGATACTCGGCGCGCACCAGCTGCCGCCGCTCGGCGAGCGCGTTGAGTTTGTGCTCGCGCCAAACCCCGAGCGGGCGGACCGGCTGTGGGCGTCCGAGGTGACGCTACTCAACCCGTCCGCGCTGGCCGCCCTCTCGCCCGGCCGCAAGACGGGCGGCGCCAAGCCCGAGCCGCCCTCGGGCACGCCGCTCGCGCCCTCGCACGGAGGCGGCGCCTCCGCGCGGGGAGCAGCGGCCGCGGGGCCGGCGCGAGTCAAGGCGGAGACATCTCCCGTGGGGGTGGGGGAGGAGCCGGTGCGGAACGGGTACCTGCCCGGCCGGCGCATCTACGTCGGCAACCTGCCTCCCGAAGTGACGTGGCGCGAGCTCGGCCACTTCTTCACCGAGGCCAAGAGCGGCCCGCTCCTGCACGTGCGTGCTTCCCCTGGGGGTAGGGAGGAGGGGAGAGAGAGAGGGTCGGCGGCGGCGCCCGCCGCCAACCGCCGCTCCGCTGCCAACCGTCCCCTCGCTCCATCCCCAATGCAGCCCCCCCACCCGCCCGCCCACCCTCCCACCACGCGCCCCCTAACACGCCACCCAGGGAGCACGTCCGCCGCCACCGCCCCGCCCCTCCCGCCCTTGCCTACCTCGGCGCGGCCCTCGTCCCGACAGGTGGTGACGCCGCTCGACGCTCGCGGCCGTCCGCGCGGCTTTGGCGTCGTCGAGCTCCCCACAACAGAGGCAGCGGCCGCCGCTCTGAGGGCGTTTGCGGGCGGCGCGGAGCTGCGCGGCTCCCGCGTGATCGCGCGGGACGACACTGCGCTCGTGCAGGCGGCGGGCAGCACGACCGTCTACGTGAGCAACCTGGCGCCCACAACCACGTGGCAGGCCCTCGCGGAGCACTTGCGGATGACCGAAGGGGCGGCGCAGGCGCGCGGCCTCTGCGGCCCATGCCGCACTTGGCCCCCGCTCTCTTGGCCACCACGGGGCCCCGCTCCCTCGGCCAGCTGTAGCAGTGCCCCCCCCCCCACCCACCCACCCCCACCCCGCCCCACCCGCCCCGCCCCCTGCCACCGCCTCCTCCGCGGCAGGTCCCCGTCGACGGCAGCGGCCGCCCGATGGGGTTCGCGATGGTGGTGCTGCGGGACCCGTCCGCCGCAGAGGCGATGGTGGAGAAGCACCACCACTCGTCGCTCGACGGGCGCAACCTCTTCCTGCGGCACCGCGAGGCAGAACCTTCCATGAGCCTTCCCGGACCCTTCCTAGGCGCAACCTCTTCCTGCGGCACCGCGAGGCAGAACCTTCCATGAGCCTTCCCGGACCCTTCCTAGGCGCAACCTCTCCCTGCGGCACCGCGAGGCAGAACCTTCCATGAGCCTTCCCGGACCCTTCCTAGGCGCAACCTCTCCCTGCGGCACCGCGAGGCAGAACCTTCCATGAGCCTTCCCGGACCCTTCCTAGGCGCAACCTCTCCCTGCGGCACCGCGAGGCAGAACCGTCCATGAGCCTTCCCGGACCCTTCCTAGGCGCAACCTCTTTCTGCGGCACCGCGAGGCAGAACCGTCCATGAGCCTTCCCGGACCCTTCCTAGGCGCAACCTCTTCCTGCGGCACCGCGAGGCAGAACCGTCCATGAGCCGTCCCGGACCCTTCCTAGGCGCAACCTCTTCCTGCGGCACCGCGAGGCAGAACCTTCCATGAGCCGTCCCGGACCCTTCCTAGGCGCAACCTCTTCCTGCGGCACCGCGAGGCAGAACCTTCCATGAGCCTTCCCGGACCCTTCCTAGGCGCAACCTCTTCCTGCGGCACCGCGAGGCAGAACCTTCCATGAGCCTTCCCGGACCCTTCCTAGGCGCAACCTCTTCCTGCGGCACCGCGAGGCAGAACCGTCCATGAGCCTTCCCGGACCCTTCCTAGGCGCAACCTCTTCCTGCGGCACCGCGAGGCAGAACCGTCCATGAGCCGTCCCGGACCCTTCCTAGGCGCAACCTCTTCCTGCGGCACCGCGAGGCAGAACTTTCCATGAGCCTTCCCGGACCCTTCCTAGGCGCAACCTCTCCCTGCGGCACCGCGAGGCAGAACCTTCCATGAGCCGTCCCGGACCCTTCCTAGGCGCAACCTCTCCCTGCGGCACCGCGAGGCAGAACCTTCCATGAGCCGTCCCGGACCCTTCCTAGGCGCAACCTCTCCCTGCGGCACCGCGAGGCAGAACCTTCCATGAGCCTTCCCGGACCCTTCCTAGGCGCAACCTCTCCCTGCGGCACCGCGAGGCAGAACCTTCCATGAGCCTTCCCGGACCCTTCCTAGGCGCAACCTCTTCCTGCGGCACCGCGAGGCAGAACCTTCCATGAGCCTTCCCGGACCCTTCCTAGGCGCAACCTCTTCCTGCGGCACCGCGAGGCAGAACCTTCCATGAGCCTTCCCGGACCCTTCCTAGGCGCAACCTCTTCCTGCGGCACCGCGAGGCAGAACCTTCCATGAGCCTTCCCGGACCCTTCCTAGGCGCAACCTCTTCCTGCGGCACCGCGAGGCAGAACCTTCCATGAGCCTTCCCGGACCCTTCCTAGGCGCAACCTCTCCCTGCGGCACCGCGAGGCAGAACCTTCCATGAGCCGTCCCGGACCCTTCCTAGGCGCAACCTCTTCCTGCGGCACCGCGAGGCAGAACCGTCCATGAGCCTTCCCGGACCCTTCCTAGGCGCAACCTCTTCCTGCGGCACCGCGAGGCAGAACCTTCCATGAGCCGTCCCGGACCCTTCCTAGGCGCAACCTCTTCCTGCGGCACCGCGAGGCAGAACCTTCCATGAGCCTTCCCGGACCCTTCCTAGGCGCAACCTCTCCCTGCGGCACCGCGAGGCAGAACCTTCCATGAGCCGTCCCGGACCCTTCCTAGGCGCAACCTCTTCCTGCGGCACCGCGAGGCAGAACCTTCCATGAGCCGTCCCGGACCCTTCCTAGGCGCAACCTCTTCCTGCGGCACCGCGAGGCAGAACCTTCCATGAGCCGTCCCGGACCCTTCCTAGGCGCAACCTCTTCCTCGCGGCACCGCGAGGCAGAACCGTCCATGAGCCTTCCCGGACCCTTCCTAGGCGCAACCTCTTCCTGCGGCACCGCGAGGCAGAACCGTCCATGAGCCGTCCCGGACCCTTCCTAGGCGCAACCTCTTCCTGCGGCACCGCGAGGCAGAACTTTCCATGAGCCTTCCCGGACCCTTCCTAGGCGCAACCTCTCCCTGCGGCACCGCGAGGCAGAACCTTCCATGAGCCGTCCCGGACCCTTCCTAGGCGCAACCTCTCCCTGCGGCACCGCGAGGCAGAACCTTCCATGAGCCGTCCCGGACCCTTCCTAGGCGCAACCTCTCCCTGCGGCACCGCGAGGCAGAACCTTCCATGAGCCTTCCCGGACCCTTCCTAGGCGCAACCTCTTCCTGCGGCACCGCGAGGCAGAACCTTCCATGAGCCTTCCCGGACCCTTCCTAGGCGCAACCTCTCCCTGCGGCACCGCGAGGCAGAACCGTCCATGAGCCTTCCCGGACCCTTCCTAGGCGCAACCTCTTCCTGCGGCACCGCGAGGCAGAACCTTCCATGAGCCTTCCCGGACCCTTCCTAGGCGCAACCTCTCCCTGCGGCACCGCGAGGCAGAACCGTCCATGAGCCTTCCCGGACCCTTCCTAGGCGCAACCTCTCCCTGCGGCACCGCGAGGCAGAACCTTCCATGAGCCTTCCCGGACCCTTCCTAGGCGCAACCTCTTCCTGCGGCACCGCGAGGCAGAACCTTCCATGAGCCTTCCCGGACCCTTCCTAGGCGCAACCTCTTCCTGCGGCACCGCGAGGCAGAACCTTCCATGAGCCTTCCCGGACCCTTCCTAGGCGCAACCTCTTCCTGCGGCACCGCGAGGCAGAACCTTCCATGAGCCTTCCCGGACCCTTCCTAGGCGCAACCTCTTCCTGCGGCACCGCGAGGCAGAACCTTCCATGAGCCGTCCCGGACCCTTCCTAGGCGCAACCTCTTCCTGCGGCACCGCGAGGCAGAACCTTCCATGAGCCTTCCCGGACCCTTCCTAGGCGCAACCTCTTCCTGCGGCACCGCGAGGCAGAACCTTCCATGAGCCGTCCCGGACCCTTCCTAGGCGCAACCTCTTCCTGCGGCACCGCGAGGCAGAACCTTCCATGAGCCGTCCCGGACCCTTCCTAGGCGCAACCTCTTCCTGCGGCACCGCGAGGCAGAACCTTCCATGAGCCGTCCCGGACCCTTCCTAGGCGCAACCTCTTCCTGCGGCACCGCGAGGCAGAACCGTCCATGAGCCTTCCCGGACCCTTCCTAGGCGCAACCTCTTCCTGCGGCACCGCGAGGCAGAACCTTCCATGAGCCGTCCCGGACCCTTCCTAGGCGCAACCTCTTCCTGCGGCACCGCGAGGCAGAACCGTCCATGAGCCGTCCCGGACCCTTCCTAGGCGCAACCTCTTCCTGCGGCACCGCGAGGCAGAACCTTCCATGAGCCGTCCCGGACCCTTCCTAGGCGCAACCTCTTCCTGCGGCACCGCGAGGCAGAACCGTCCATGAGCCGTCCCGGACCCTTCCTAGGCGCAACCTCTTCCTGCGGGTCGACTGCGACACGACCGGGCGCGACGCCCTCGACGCCGCCGCGCTCGCCGAGGCGCGCCGCCGCCCAGCGCCGGCCACCTTGGCGCGGCACTGTCCCGCGCGGCGCTGTCCCGCGCCGGGGGCCCTTGACGCCTTGCCCGCAGCGCCGCCCTTCTGTGGCCTCCCAGCGCCCCC
>NW_005202428.1:1310949-1329014 GCF_000372725.1 Emiliania huxleyi CCMP1516 | reverse complement strand
GGGCCACTTTGGCGCCGCTCTCGACTGGCGTGCGCACGGCCTTTGCAAACCTGCACGACCTCCTCTCGGTCCTGCCGTCGCTGAGGCTCGAGACGCACGGCGCGCGCCCGCGCCCGCACCGCTCGCGCCCGCCGCCCGCGCCTCCACTGACGCCACTTGCGCCCTGCCCGCGCCCCACCGACGCCCCGCAGGCTCGCGGCTGCTCGTCAGTGTCGACGAGCGGGGCGGCGAGGCGGAGCCGGCGCGCGGCGACCGGCCCAAGCGGCCGCGAGATGGCGCGCCCGGTCACCACAAGGGCTCGGGTGAGGAGCGCGGGCGGGAGCGGCGGGAGCACGGGCAGGAGGACCGGCATAAGCGCCATCGCCCCCCCGACGAGCGTGGCAGACCTCGCGACGCGCAGCGCCGCGAGAATGCGCGAGGGCGCGACGGGCGGCCGCGTGGGCCCAGGTGAGTCCCGCTACAGATTTCTTGTTGGAGCGGATGTCCCACAGTTTTCACGCCGCCAGAGGGCGGTCGGATTGCAGATTGGGGGGCAGGGGGAGAGTGGGAAGAAGATATGGGCCCGACCGGGGCGATCCCGGGGGTCCACCGGCTAGAGTGGGGTCTGGGGGGGGTCTCCGCTCTTCAACTTTGTTTCTGATCGTGGGCACAACACACTACAAAATACTCTCTGGACAACTCTTTTGGTTGTCTTCTGTGAGAGAGAGTGGCTGTGTAAAGAAAGAAAGAAAGAAAGAAAGAAAACAGACACGCCAAACGAGGGATGGGACGAGGACAGGGTCCCCACACCTGCACGAGCAGGATTTTGGAAGAACGCGATCAGGGGGACAGGTGGGGCTCTCCTGCTCCTGACAAGGGACACGACAGGCTCGCAGCGCGGTGCGCGGTGGACTCCCACATCCACTGGCGGTCTCATCTCAGTCTAGCGACCTGCCTCCAGCTTGTCGCTGGCAGTCTCTCCTACCACAGGCACACTGACACAGGGGTGGCAGGGGCGGCGGCACGAGTCTCCCACATACTATGCGGGCCTCACTAGAGGTGCGGCCTGTGCGTGTCCTCGCCCTTGAGGGGGGAGGGGAAGGGGCTGTGTGCCCCTGTGTAAATTCTTTTCTGTTGAGTGTCCTCAGCATGACGAAGCGTTCGCGCGAGCGAGAGGGCCATCTGTACGGGGGCCACGGCGATCGGTATCGCGACAGGTATCGCGATGAGCGGTATCGCAGCAGCAGTCGGCCCCGACACACTGGCTTTGATGGCGTCAGCCGTTCGCACTACGCCAATCGTGACGGCTACCGCTCCAACGGTGGCGGCGGCTGGGGCAGTAGTGTTGGCGACCGCGGCAGCGGCAGCAGTGGCGGCGGCGGCGGCGGCGGCGGCGGCGGCTGGGGCAGTAGTGGTGGTGGCCGCGGCGGCTGGGGCGATGGCGGCGGCGGTGGAGGCGGCGACCGCGGCAGTGGCGGAGGCGGCGGCCGCGGCAGTGGCGGCGGGAGTAGCGGCAGTCGCTGGGAAGAGCCACCGGCGGCAGCGCAGCAGCCCGATGGGTCGGACGACGGCTGCTACTCTCCGGGCGCGTCTGACGGGGAGGACCCCAACCCGTTCGAGACGCTCAAGCCTGCCCTTTGCAAGTATGTCGCCGCGAGTTCGCAGAGCCGGCAGCGACAGCAGCCGATCCTGTGCCCGCTCACAGCGCGAGGCCTCCCAAAGCTCGAGGAGTATCTGGGCAAGCGGTACCAGCCGATGGCCAAGGCACTCGGCTGGCCCGAGCACCCCTCGAACGCGCAGAGGTGCATGGAAGGGCACGCGCCTTGCAGATCCCAGCCGTGCAAAAACTGGGGCGCGCTCCAGCAGCACGCCGACAAGGTGGGCGGCGTGACGAACAAGCAGCAGCGCGTCTCGGACGCCGCCGCCGCCGCCGCCGACGACGACGACGACGACGACGACGACGACGACGACGACGACTTCTCCAAGCGCGCGCGGGACGGCCACATTATGCTGGCGCGCATCATGCGTGAGCGCCACGATGCGCCGGTGCAGCGGTTCGGCGCAAAGGTGGACGCGCATGCGTTCGACGCCACCGTTCCCTGGCCGCCGCTGCTGCATATCAGCGGCCTGCCGGGGGAGCTCAACTCGTCGAACCTGCTGCTGCAGAGCTTCGGGAAGCAAGGCGTCAAGGACGCGCACCCGATCTACCTGGGGCCCTTTACGGGGCGGGCCGTCCTCGTCTTCGAGAAGGACCACTCCGGCTGGGAGAGGGCGAAGGCTTTCCTCGATACGTGCGGCATGGACCGGGACGAGGTGGTGCGCCTGCGCGGGGAGGGCAAGACCGAGGAGGCGGCGGCGAAGGAGAAGGCGCTGATCAAGTCGGAGTGGGTGCAGGAGCACGTGTACAACGGGCGGTGGAAGAACGAGCAGTGGGCGAAGAAGAAGCTGTTCCGCACGGTGGTGGTCTTCCGGCGGAAGAACGAGCTCGAGCAGGAGGTGGCGGAGGCGAAGAGGATGCAGAGGGAGGAGCAGGCCCGGCTCCTGCTGCGCTCGGTGCAGGAGGCGGAGAAGGAGAGGAAGCTGCGCGAGGAGGAGGCGGCCAACGCGCAGCTGCTCAAGGACCAGTACGCCGAGCGGTGAGACCCACGCACCGCCGCCCGCGCGCACGCTCCCACTTCGACGCCACACGGGCTGCGCTCACGCCCCTCCGTGCTGGCTAGGGAGGCGATCGAGCGCAGGCGCGGGAGGCGATGGCGCGCGAGCTCGAGGCGGTGCGGGAGCAGCTGCGGCAGCAGAACGGCGCGCACGAGCGTCGCATGGAGCAGCTGCGGAGCGAGTTTGCCGCCGAGAAGGAGGGGGTGGAGCAGAGTCTGGCCGTGCAGCAGCAGCTGCTGGCCGAGAAGGCGCGGCTCAAAGAGAAGGAGGCAAAGGACTTGAAGCAGGAGCTCGACCTGCTGAGCGCGGGGATGGAGCAGAAGGAGCGCGCCCGCAAGGAGCAGATGCGGGCGATCGTGAAGGACGTGGCGGAGGGGTACACCAAGGAGAAGCAGGAGGCCATCGAGAAGGTGCGCGCGGAGGCGGCGAGGCAGCAGCGGGAGGACCGCGAGCGACAGAAGCAGATGGAGGCGGCATACGAGGACAAGGTGGCCACGCTCCAGAAGGAGAAGGAGCAGGAGTCGACGGAGTACCATGAGGAACAGCTGGAGACCTTCCAGAGGTATCGGCCGGTGGAGGACGTGACCACGCTCGTCGACGAGCTGCTGCTCAGAGACAAGACAAGTGAGCTCAAAGACACGACTGGCTGCTTCGTGGAGCAGATCAAAAGGCGCCACCAAACCAAGAATCTTGGCGCTCTCAATGTGCAATACATGCTAGACGAGCTTGGTCTGCCACAGGAGGCGCAGATGGAGGCGTTCTACTGGTTCGAAGCCGTTCGCGATAACAGCCGCGACCCGCCCGAGGGCATGCCCAGGTTCGAGTCCGTCTTCCTGCACAGCATGAAACACAACGGCAAGCTTGTTGTCAACGAGACGAGCGAGCTCGTCGTCAGCCTGCGCCAGCGGAGCCAGCAAGCCCGCACCCGCAAGAAGTGGACGACCAAGGTGGTGGACGACGTTCTCGAGTACCTCCGCTTCATCTGCGAGGAGTACGAGAACAGCAAACCTCCGGCGTTGGGGTTCGAGGTTGTGGTGTGGAATACGTGCGCGTCGTACGAGTGCCACACGCTCGGCAAGTGCACGGTGGGGACGCTCTTCAAGCGCGGCGCTTGGACCCTGCACAGGTCGAAGGGAGAGATGAATCCCGTGAACCGGCTCAAGCTGCTGCACACTCTTCAGGCCAAGGAGCGCGAGGCGGCGGCCAAGGCGGCCCAGAGGGCGCTCGACGGTGGCTTGTCGCCCGTGGCAGCCGAAGCCGCGGGCGAGGCCGCCGGCGAGGCCTTCATCGCCGGCAGCTCGCCCGAGGAGGCGGCGAACGCTGGTGAGGCTGCTGGCAAGGAGACTCAGGCCGCACTCGACGACGGCGAGGCGGCGGTCTAAGCCGCGAGGCGAGAGCTTTGCGTGAGGCGGGTGAGAGCGCGGCGCTGCGGGCGAGAGTCGTACAGTGGTACCGTGCCGATAGCGATAGGAGACGCACATGTCACGTTTGTCGTTTGTGAGTGAGACTGTGAGAGAGCGCGGCTGTATGAAGTCGCGATGTGGGTTCTGATATTTGTAGGCGGCCGCACTTTCCGCCCCTCAAATCTCAGTACTCAGACCTCCCGAGGCCTCCGTCAGATCGAAAACTCTCAATCTCTCACATCTGAATAATCTCACGAGACCTCAATCTCGCTCCCCCGGCAGCTCAAACCCATCCAACACAGGGATTTCACAGACAGGAAGGAGTGTGTTGCTAGCCGTCCCCCTGTTTGTTTGACCCTGGAATTCTTCATGGCGCGCGCCAGTCCCGAAAGAAAGAGGACTCGTCCGTGGTGTACCTGTGTTAGTGCCAGTGCACGCCAGTCCCGTGCCCAGTGTCGTATGTATGTATGTAGAAAGATGAACAACAGTCAGGCTCGGTGACTCTGACTGTCGTGGGAGGGAGTTTTGTTGTAAAATTCTTTTGTGAAATTCTTTTGCGCCAGTTCGCACCTATGTCGAGCCTGTCTGCTGTGAGAGAGAGTTGTTTTGTTAAAATTCTTTTGTGAGGCACCGTCCCCAGGAGCGGCAGGCGGCTGCGGCATCGCTGACAGCTCCGTCCGGCAAAGCTGACAGCTCCGTCCATAGTCTCAGTTCATCGCTGCGGTGCTGTGGCCTGTGCATGTCGGGCTACATCATCACTTGGAGTCTCTGGTCTCTGCCTGTGGCTGTGCCACACACGCGGTAAAGGAGTATATCTGTTTTCCAGGTATTTTCGGGTATTACCCGCACTGGACGCTGGAGATCGTCGTGGGTCACTGGTAGGCCTTCCTTATTGTTGTTCAGCTGGCCTAACGTTAGCTACTGTTGTTGGAGCCCAACTGTTGTTCTGTTGTTACTGTATTGACACTAGCAACACTGTTCAGCTCTTAACGTTTGACAGCTCTACGGGGAGAGATAGGAATTGTTTATATTGTTGGCAGAAGCGACAGGAGAGATAACGATCGCGCGAGGAAGAAGGGTGCGCTGTACTCGCGTGTGTCTACACGGCGCCGAGCAGCAAGAGACAGATTACTACTTTGAACTCAACCCGGAGGAGCGCCCGCCTCGACCTTGGGGCGTTCGGGCGGCTGATCCGCGCGCGGGCTGGGGGACCGGGGTGCCGGCGTGGATTTGGACTGAGGAGATCGACGACGGCATGGTCAATCCATCAGGCGGGCTCTACCCGGACGGCAAAATGACAGCCAAAGTGATCAACGACATGCACAAGTGCAAGGCCGCTGGGACACCCTGTTTCCTCACCGCAGGGTGCGCCCACCCCCCTCCCCCCCCACTCCTCCCGCCCGCTAGATTCCGCCGCCACGTCTGATCGCCCCTCACTGACCCCTCCCTCAACTTTGCCCCGACATCGTTGCAGGTACAATCGGCCTCACCTCCCCTTCAACGCGCCACTGAAGTACTGGGAGATGTACGACCTTGAATCGATCGAGTTGGCAGATAACCCATACCTCGCGGTCGACGCGCCAAAGCGTTCGCTCCACTACTTTGAGCTCAAGAACTACAACAACATCCCGCCTTACGGCTACCTCAACCCCCTGAACGACTCGATGGCGCGCACGCTGAGGCACGGCTACTACGCCAGCGTGTCGTACGTCGATGCCTTGATCGGCCGCCTCATCGACGAGCTCAAGTATCTAAACATGTACGAGGACACAATCATCACGCTCGCCAGCGACCACGGCTACCATTTGGGTGAGAAGGGGACGTGGTGCAAACACTCGGTCTACGAGGAGACGCTGCATGTACCGCTCATCATCAAAGCGCCGGGATACGCACCGTCGAGGGTGCCAGCCCTGGTGGAAAACATCGACATCTTCCCGACCGTGCTCGAGCTAAACGAGATCCCCTTCCCACGCCACCTCCAGGGCAAGAGCTTGGTCTCGCTCATGAAGGACCCCACCTCACACTTCAAGGCGCCCGGGAGCCCCGACCATGCCCCCCCCCCCCCCCCCTCTGAGAGCACCGCCTGAGACGCTCCTCTGCCCCCTCAAACACAGGACGCTATTTTCGCGCGCTATCTCGACGGCGACACCATTCGAGTTCAGCCAATGAACACGAGCACTCGCGTGGTTGAGGACTACCAGTACAGCGAGTACTGTGCGGAAGCTTGCTGGTGCCCCCACCTCCCATCCCCGACCCTCCGCCCACCCACCCAGCCCCTCAACGGTTGTCCGCCACTACGTTCAGGTCGATCGAGCGCTGCGGGCCTGCCTGCTCCTCAACGTCCAACGGCACCATCAACGAGATCACAACGACCATCGACAGCATACGACGGGCCGACAACGACAACATGTTTTATGACCACACGATCGACTGGGACGAGAATTACAACCGCGCACACTACCCGTTCCGGCCGAAAGAGGAGAACTCCTCCGAATATCGCAGCTATCCGCAGTACGCGGAGGTGCAGGAGGAGATGAGAGAGGCGCTTGCACGGCATAGAGTCGAGCGGCAGAGCGCTTGCTGCGCGCTAGGGGATTTATGCCCTGACTGTGGCGACTTAGGACGAGATCTAGACGGTGGCCCCGCGTTCATACCATAGCCTGCACATTTAATTCATAAGACATAAACGTGTATATTTATATTTTATTATTTTTTCAGCCGCGCGTCTATTCCAAGCTCGGATTGTAACTCACACAAAACACAATCACAAAACCGCTGCACATCTCTGCAACCTACGTCGTGTTTCAAGGCCGAACGCCGACGATTTCAAATGTCTGCGAGAGCGGCAGCACCGCCTCGGGACACACATACTGCTCGAGCACGAGCGAGACGCGCACGGCGTCGCTGCCGGTGGAGGGCAAATCACACCGCTCCACGCCGTGCTTGGCGTCGCCCCGGAAAGAAACCCAAATGTTTGCGGCGGGCGCTACGATCTCGGCGGGCGGAGGGACCGATGCTGGCCGGCCGGGCGGCTCTGGTGGCCACACCAGCAGCCGCCCTCCGCGCATGCCGGCCGGCACCGCAACGTAGAGCACGTCCACCTGGTGCGCGACGTACGAGTGCGACGCCGAGCAGATGGCGCCCGTGATATCGAGGTGGCGCTTGACGGCCAACTGCGCGTCCTCCCACCACGCACCGCCCCCTTCTTGGGGCGGCGCGGGCGGCGGCGCATCGGTTGAGGCGGCGGCGGCGGGGCGTACCACGAGGACGTTGAGCACAAACACGTTTGCGGCGGGCAGCGCCGCAGCGTCGACAAAGGGAAGCAGGCCCTGGAGCTGGGGATGGCTCCGGACCCGCGCGTCGAGGCCACGCCGGTTGAAGCGGACCACAAAGCCGCGCGTGCCCGCAAACGACTCGGAGAGCCGATTCGGCCGCATCAGCCAAGGGTGCGACTGCACGGCGGCGGCGAGCCCGCTGAAGGCGCTGTCCGCCAGCCCGCGTGGCCGCACCTCGACGAGCGGCTGGTCGGCGGGGCACGTCACTGTGTGCGGCACGCCCCGCAGGCGGCGAAGCTGGTAGTAGGCGTCGGCGGAGGTCGGCACGAGACGGACCGCGGCCTCGAACGCCGCCGCCGCCTCGGCGGCTCGCGACCTCGCTCCGGCACCACCGCCATACGCGTCGGCGCGGCGCAGCAGGTTTCCGAGGTTGAAGTACGCATCGTGGCCTTGCTTATCGTCCCTCGCCGCGCCGATCGCAGCGCGGTACGCCGCCTCGGCCTCTGCGGTGCGACCCAGCCGGCCAAGGCAGCCGGCGGCGGCGAAATGCGACTCGAACGTGGGCGCCGGGGCCCCGCCGCCGGCCGCCGCCGCGCCCGCCGCGCCGAGGAAGTGCGCGGCGGCCGCGCCGTCGTCGCCGAGCTTTTGCATCGCCAAGCCGAGGTTGAAGCGGGCGGCCGCGTCGGCGGGCGCGACTGCGATGAGCCGCTCGAGCGCCTCGGCCGCCTCGGCCAGCCTCCCGCGCTCCTGCAGCGCCGAGGCGAGCTTGCGGTGGCTCGCCACGTCCGCCGCGTCCGCGCGGCAGCACGCCGCCAGCAGCCCGAGCTCCGCCTCCTCCTGCGGCTCGCCTGCAGCGAGGTACGAGGCGAGCAGCTCGGCACGGCACGCCGCCGACGAGGCGTCGCACTGCAGCGCCGCCTCAAAGGAGGCGGCCGCCTCTGCGTGCCGGCCCGCAGCAGCACGCAACCTGCCGAGGAAGAAGTGCGCGTCGTGGGACGGCTCGATGCGCAGCGCACGCTCGTACGTCGCCTCCGCGGCGGCGGCGTCGCCGTCCAGGTGATACTGCACGTTGGCCAGCTTGAGCACGGGCAGCGAGGATGCAGGGTCGAGCCGGGAGGCCTCCTCGAGCAGGCGTGAGGCGCCAGTGGCGTCTCCGGCGCGGGCCGCCTCGAGGCCTTCCCTCAGCCGAGCCTGCGCGGGAGCTGCAGCGCCGCCGACGTCGAGGCTGGCGGCGGCGGCGGCGACTGCGGCGATGCACAGGACGATTCGCGCTGGCATTGGACAACCGCAGTGTGGTACCGGGACCAGCGCTCGACAGCCTGCGGGGTGCAGGCTGGACCCCGTTGGGCCACGGTGACTAGGGAAGGGAAGCAGCTGGGTACAGCTGGCGAGAACTGCACGCCTGCTATTCACAGCACAAGCCCTCGCCGGGAGCTCGAGCATGCGCAGAGAAAAGCGGACACCCCGGTGTGGGGTTTATCTTCTCTCGGGTTTCTGGGGACTCTTGACAGAGGTGTGCTAGTCACTATAGTCGGACGGTTCCGACATGTCCGGCGGGCAGTTCGATCATAGCTGGACTGCAGAAAGCTAGTCGGTTTTCTTCTACCCTTATAAGTCTCTCGTGTCGGCGCCGACGCTCTTGGTTTAACCGTAGAACGTCCCAGCTGCAGTCGGCCTCCGTCCACAATCGTCGGCCCGCAGCGACCCGCAGCGATGGATGCCGCCGCCCCCCCCGGCCCCTGCGGCTGACGCGCCGATGCACGACCGGCCTCCGTCGGATGGCTCTCCGGCCTCTCCGGCCGCTGACGCGGCCGCCCATGCTGCTGCCGATCCGGTCCCTCTCACGCTCAGCGATATCCGCACAAGCTACGACAACTTCGAGGTCGCCGGCTTTGGCCAGGTGCAGAAACCAACCTGCTTGCCTCCATGTTCACGCTTCGCGCCCCTTCCCCCCCTCTGACGCCGCCGTATGACCGTAGGTGAGGGGCACGACTACCCGCCTGGAAGGCGCTCTCATCAGCAAGTCACCCAGGCACCAACTCCTGGGCGTTTACGCTTGACTACGAAACCATGCAGTGGATGCAGCTCGATCAAAACGGCGACGCCAACAGCTGGTCCCTGGGCGAGTTCCTCGCCCAGGATGAGGTGCGAGTCATGATGCTCGACCCAGCGTGCACCAAGTCGCTCACATTCCGTGAGTTCGTCAACGGGCCGAACACACTCTCCAAGTCGACTGCGATCTCGAACTCCGACAACTGGACCGGTGCACCGTATGCGTAGGACGATGGCTCCCTCGACGACATCCCTTCATCGACGGACGCCTTCACCGCCGCCGGCCCTGGGCCATCCAGCGCGGCCTCCGACGGCCTGCACGTGATCGAGCGGGTACAGAAACGGTGGCTGCCGCAGCTCACACCCTAATCGATCTGCCTTAGGCACGGAGCCAACGGAGCCATCGCGCATGCCCGCATCGCGTGCGGCTCCGAGGTCTCCCGCCGAGACCGGCTCGGCGCGGCGCGTGGCCGCACGCCGCCGTTGAAAAGGCGAGATAGGACCGAGGGGAGAGCGCCGGCCACATCGAGCGAGCGCTGACGTGTAAGTAAGGTGTCTGTGCTGCTCCGGTGTGTGTGGGATTCTGCCCCCCCCCCCATCTGTGCGGCGAGTTGTTTGCGGCGCGATGCCCGATCGTGCGCGATAGCCTCCATTGTGCGTGGTGTGTCGGTTGTCGGGGTCGTCCGGAGCGTGTGGCGGCGCCGTTGCATGCAGCGACTGCTCCACGTGCCACGACTGCTTTGACTGACGTGACTGACTGATGAGTGCCACGAACTGCTTTGACTGACGTGACTGACTGATGAGTGCCACGAACTGCTTTGACTGACGTGACTGACTGATGAGTGCCACGAACTGCTTTGACTGACGTGACTGACTGATGAGACATGAGTGCTGATGGATGATCTCCGACAACCCAAAACCAAAATGCAAATGAGTGGCCCACTTTGGCGTGCAGATCCTGCGTCTCTCACTGCCCGAACAACAGAGACGGGTACCGCCGCAGGGCCCACACTAGTTTCTCCATAACTGGTGCTGCGTCCCGTCCCCGAGTGCTGCCGCACAACCAACGCATCTCTCGTGCTGCTCCTCGCCGACGCCATGATCCACAACGTCGACCAGAAGACGCCGGTGGTGCGGCTGACGCACCCGAACCTGCGCAATGGGGGCTCGCTCGAGGTGGCGCAGCACGCTGCTGGCTCGGCGGGCTTCCGGCCCGACACCTCTTCGGTGTGCACCACCACCGCGCGTGCTAGTGATCTCTCGACAACCACCCCTCCTATCCGGCCGCTTGCTTGCGTGTGCAGGTCCTGTGGGCTTGTGGCAGACACCTGGCCAGCCACCTCTGCGAGGCGCCCGAGCTCATCCAGGGCAAGCGCTGCATTGAGCTAGGCGCAGGAATCGGCCTCACTGGCATCGCTGCAGCGGCGCTCGGCGCGTCCGAGGTCGTGCTGACTGACGTGCCGGCCGCGATGTCGCTTCTGCGCGCCAACGCCGCTGCCGCCAGTGCCTCGCACGAGGGGTGTCGCCTGATCGCACAGGAGCTGCTCTGGGGAGAGCAGGCGCACATCGAGCAGGCGCTCAGCCGCGGCGCGTACGAGGTGGTGCTCGGCGCCGACATTCTCTACTTTCAGAGCAAAGAGGACGTGGTGAAGCTCGTGGCGACGATGGACGGGCTGCTGGCCGCGGGCGGCGCGGTGCTGTTGGCGTATGAGTGGCGCGAGGACTGGGAGACGACGGACGCCTTCCACTGCGAGTGCGCCGCGCGCGGGCTGCACTCGGAGCAGCGGCCACTGCGGGGCCCCCTGGGGGAGGTCGACGAGGACGAGGCGGTGCTACTCTTCGTCAGCCGGGGCGGCTCGGACGCCACCGCCGCCATTTTTTGAAACCACAAGTCGTGCATTCTTTGTGTGTTTGACACATATGACCCAAACGTATACGCAGTACATGTGATACCTCACTCTCTTGGCTCTTGCCGTACTTTCCGCTCTCACACCTCCGAGCTCTAGAGGAAGGGCCTCGGCGGTGGCGGCGGCGGCGGCGAGCGATGTGAAGGCTCCCTGCCGCGGCGGAAGCGCATCAGGGGCGAGCCAGCGACCACGGCACTCCTCGACGGCGCCGTCTCGTCCCCTGACACGGCAGACTGCATCTCGCGCGGCGAGGGCGTCTGCGCCGCGCAAGCGCCAGATGCGCGCGGCGGCAAGGCGGGCCGCGCCTCTAGCTGCGAGGCCAGCTCGCGAAGCTGGGCGGTGAGGGCGCCTTCGAGTCGCCTGAGCCGCACCTCCAGCTGGCTGAAGTCTGCGGCCGTTGCCCCCTCCTCCTCTATTTGCTTGAGGTACCGATCGCGCGCATGCGCCTCCGTCAAGTCGACCGAGCGAGCGACAGAGGTGGACGCCTCCTTCCGCACATTCTTGACGGCTCGCACGGTCGCCAGCTGCCGCCGCGTGTTTTGCCGCAGCAGCTTTCGGCTCGCCTCCAAACGCCCGAGTGTCCCCTGCCTCTGAAGTGGCCTCGGCGCGCCGTTCCCATTGGCCGCCTCGTTGTCATCGGCCAGGTCGAAACAGACCTTCTTGGGCGGGCTGGCGAGCGGCTTCTCGAGATCCTGCACAGGCTCGATGCCGACGCGGGTCTGCTTGATGCCGAGGACTCCCGCGTTTGGCCGCCGCCCCGCCCTGCGACAGTACGCGCCGAGCGAGGCGACGCCTTGCCACATGAGGTCCCAGAGCATGTACGGCATGTTGAAGGGAATGGGCACGACGTACTGCACGAGGTAACCCTTCAGCTTGAGCACGCGGTTCATCAAGAAGTGCTCCGTCGACTTCGCCTTGACGAGGGCGGCCGACACTGTCGAGTTTGCTCTCACCTTTCGATAGCTGACGGTGCGCTCTCCGGCGCCCGGTCCGTGGAGCTTGTCCTTGCCCGTTACGCACCGAAATGGCGCGATCCCGATGCAAGGCGTCAACTCTCCTCGGGCAGAGGAGTTTTCGGCGATCGCTGCGCCCGCCAGAGCCATCACCCCGCTGTCGGTACCGCCCGTTATGACCCATGCGTTGGTCGAGCGCGCAGACTCGGCGAGCCCTCGCTTGAAGAGAAGCTCGAGGTGCGGCTCGAGAGCCATGTCCTGGGCAGACCCTGTGACTGACAGCAGCACCGACGGAGGCCGCAGCCTCCAGTTGGCTTTGAGGAGCTCCGCGACAAGGTTGAGCTCCGTGTCAGCCGCGAGGCAGGCGAAGCTGGCCTCGCTGCTGACGATCTCAGCGTCCACGTTCTTCCCCAAGACACGCACCGTTCCCCAGGAGGCATGCCCACCATCCGCCATTTTCAGCCCCAGCCTCTTAATGTATGCGTCGCGCACGAGAGTGTCTGCCTGTGAGTCGTCTGCGTGTGGCAGCCGAGTCGTCGTCTCGTCAGCTCCGGGCGGCTGCCACATGAGCGAGGCGAGGCCTTGACGGCTGAAGAACGAGCGCCGTGTCTCATTTAGCTCCGGGTCCGACGCCATTCCCTGCCTGCATACGGTACATGAACGCGGCCGACGTTACGACCAAGATGCAAGAAGTCCAAAGATCGCGCGGATATTTTTTTCGCGGCAAGACGTAAGTAGCAACTCTAGCCCGTAGCCCGATACCGATCATCCGGCTCGCTGGGTGCGCTTCTCAGCTCCCTGGCCCTGGATGTGAGGTTAATGACTGCACTCCAAGTGTGCTCCAAAGTGCAACGGTATTTATGAAAGTTACATAAGAACTCGGCGTGCGACCGTATTGCGCTGTCCCGTACGGCTTTAACAGCAGCATCGCGTACTCCTCTCGATCACGCTGGCTCGGCGACCGCACGCCGCAGCGCCGCCAGCATCCTCTCGTTCTCCTCCTCGGTGCCGATGGTCACGCGCATGCAGCCGTCGCAATGCAGCATGCCGCCGCGGTACCGCACCACCACGCCGTGCCGCTCGGCGAGCGCGTCGCACACCGCGCGGCAGTTGGCGACGCGCACGAGCAGAAAGTTGGCGTCCGAGGGCGAGACCCGCCGCACGGCGCTGGCGAACTCTGGGGCGGAGAGCGCTGCGGCGACGCGATCTCTCTCGGCGAGGACGCGGTCCCGCTGCGCCCGCACGGCGGGGGCCGCCCGGATGGCGCGCAGAGCCGCCTGCTCTGCCAGCGTGGACAGGTTGAACGGCGCCTGTGGGCGTCGCGGGACAGGTCATGGTCATGTCACGTGCGTTATGGACGTGTCCGCTCGGCGGCCGTGCGGCCGGGCGAGGAGCGTAGTCGCCTTGACGCGGTCGAGGGCGGAGACGAGCGGCTCGGGCGCAACGGCGACGCCCACCCGCGCGCCCGCCAGCCCCCACGCCTTGGAGAAGGTTTGCGAGACGACGAGGTTCGGCGTGCGGCCGACGAGCGGGACGCACGACGCGGCGGCCTCGTCGGGCGCAAAGTCGACGTAGGCCTCGTCGACGACGACGAGCGACCCTGCCGCCGCGGGGAGGAGGAGGGCGGGCTCTGGCACGGCTGCGATGGACAGAGCGCGGCGGCGGAGAGAGGATGAGGCGGTGGCGGAGGGCGGCGGCAGCAAAGGCTGGCGGCAGCGGAGCGAGCCTGTGGCGGCCGCCGCGATGGCCTCGATGTCGGCGCGCCGGAGAAGCCGCCCTGTCGGGTTGCCCGGCGAGCACAGGAAGACGAGCTTCACCCGCGGCGTGAGCGACTGCAGAATCGCGCCAACTCGCAGCTGGTAGTCGTCGGCGGAGAGCGGGACGTCGACCGTGGAGACGTCGTTGACGCTCGCAAAGATCTGGTACATTGCGTATGTCGGCGAGCAGACCAGGATCGAGTCGCGGCCGGGCTCGCACGTCACCCGGATCAGGAGGTCAATGATCTCGTCTGAGCCGCAGCCCACCACAACCTGCGACGGCGCACATCCTCGAAGGCCTGCGATGGCCGCCTTGAGCCTCGCCTGTCGCGGGTCGGGGTAGCGGTGCAGCGCCGCGTCCAGCGCCTCGACGGTTGACCCGTGCGGGTTCTCGTTGGCGTCGAGCAGCACAGGCGCCTCGGCGAGGCCAAAGCGAGGCGGGAAGGTGTAGGGCGCGAGCCGGAGGACGCACGGACGCACCAGCCGCTGGAGATCGAAGCGAGCGGGCAGCCGCCGCCGCCGCCGCGCGAGGAGCACGGCGAGCGCGAGCGAGGCAACAACAAGCGACGCGGCGAACGCCGTGTCACGCTGCTGTGACATGTCGACAGGCTGAGCAGAGGCTGAGCAGCGGTCGGCCCGGTAGAGCGATTCAAGCTACGCCATGTATCGGAGTTATGGGACACTTACAGCTGTGAACGTGAAGAGAGTGGTACCAGAACTGTGGGTCGTTGCGGCACGCATGGGGGGCCTCCCGGACGTATGATCCTAGCCCAATACGTCCCACGGAGCACATTTCGATTTTTGACAGAATTAAATGCACTGCCCCCGCACGGTACTAATAGTCGTAGTTTTGGCACCGCTGCCCTTCACGGCACCACACCGCCGCTTGACAGCCCGGGATTAGCCTAGCAGCGAGTGGGCATCGCCTGCCGGTCGGCTGGGCACGAGCCAAGCACTTGGGCGGCCGTCAACCGAGTCCGAGCGGCGCCTGAGGCGGGTGCCACGGCGTCTGCACGAAGGCGTGGCGGGGTGAGGAGCCAGGAGTGGTGAACACCTCCCCGTCGGGCGCGCGGCGCGCCGGATGGTCCGCCGAGGCCGCCGCCGCCCCGGCGGCGGCGATGGGGGCGGCGGGGCCGACCCGGCCGGCGTTTGTCGGCTCCACCTACAGAAGAGCAGTCTCTGTGGGTCGACGATACTAACTCGGTAGTAACGCGGAGCGGTGCTGTGCGGCGCCGAGTCGTGCGCGAGGCGACCTCCTGAGGCTACCTGAGCTGGCAATGGATGCCACCAGGACGCACGGCTAGCAGGAGCCAGTCAGGCATGCCCTGCTGTGGAGCAGAGCCAGCTGGCGCACCGGCGATACTAACTCAGCGCGCCGCGAGAGGCGAATCTGGGCGACTTTGGAGGCGCAGTTCTCGAGCTTGCCGTCGACGATTGATGTCGGGTAAATTGTCACTGCCGTCGGGGAAGGTATTCTCTCAGCAGGCCGAGCGCCGTGGCCTGGCTCGGCTCGCTGCGAACGCCGCGAATTTATCAGTGCCAAAACTCAAAAAAAATGGTAGTAACGAAGACTACGATACATGGGGTACCGCTACCGTTCACATAAACGCACAACTCCGGACCCAAGACGCACAAGCACAGACAGTCGAGAAGGGGGAGAGACAGCAACGACAGTCAGAAGTCAGCGCTGGGTCCCAGGAAGGCGAATGCGATGACCGTTCACAGCCTTGTTATTGAGAAGAAAATACCTCCTATGGCGCTGTGCGCTGGTCTGTGAGAGGTTGAGGTGCGAGCCCTGGAGGCCCTGGGAATTCACAGCCTTGTTATTGACAAGAAAATACGTAGTATGGCGCTATGCGCTGGTCTGTGAGAGGTTGAGGTGCGAGCCCTGGAGGCCCTGGGGATGGGGTGAGACTACCCGCGGGCCTAGAAGGCCCGCGCGCAGGGGGGTGGGACATTGAGACCGGTCATGAATGAGTGCGCGACACGCATGTTGCGAGCAGCGTTGTTGATGTTTTGCGCGTCGCCACAGACGGCGGCGCGCGAGAGCTGTTGCGAGTGGTGCTGGGCGAAGCCCCGGGCGCTGCCGGAGGCTGTGCCGTAGTCGGTGCGGTCGACGGCGCTCGGGCTGCCGACATCTGTGATCTGTAAGCAGTAAGGGTCCGCCCGCAGGCGCATTTTGTATACCGAGGCGGTGCCCGGTGCCGAACCTGTCGGACCTTTAAGACAGCATTGTAGATCCCTGGGCGAGGGTGGTGGCGTCCCCGTCGGGAGGGGCTGTCTGGGGGGGTGCCCTCCCACCAATGAGGCGTGTGGGGCGGTGCACGCTGGGGCTCGGCCCCAAGTGCGCTGGCCTCGCGTCTCGAGGGGAGGGCGGCTCGTAACTGAGGTCCGCCGTCAGAGACAGTCGTCCTCCCCTCAACCCGAGCCGACGAGAGTGGGCGGGCAGTCCCCGTGGCTGCAGTCGCGCTTCCGAGCCGACTCCGCCCCTCTCTCCACCCGGCCATTCCAACGGCCAGGCTGCTCGCTTAAGGCTGATTGGCTAGACGAGCGGCCTACCTCCAACGGGGAAGTCTGACGAGCGGGGGAGCTCTGATCGCCGTACTCACCGGGACGCTGGTGAGGTGACGGTGGGAGGGCACCCCCCCAGACAGCCCCTCCCGACGGGGACGCCACCACCCTCGCCCAGGGATCTACAATGCTGTCTTAAGGTCCGACAGGTTCGGCACAGGGCACCGCCTCGGTATACAAAATGCGCCTGCGGGCGGACCCTTACAAATCACAGATCACCTCTTTGGCGAAGTTGAACACACAAAAACACAACGGCCCCAAGACGCACAAGCTACCGTTCACAGCCTTGTTATGAGAAGAAAATACGGGGAAAGCGCTATGCGCTGGTCCGTGGAGGCACAAGTGTTCGAAGAGAGAGTGGACCTGAGGCTGAGCAACGATATGTGACTGGGGGCGGCAAATGTGATCGCAGTGGGCGTCAGAAGAGTCGTCCTTTGCGCGAGGGGAGCCCAGATTCTTTTTCCTTCGCGGCAACGCGATGGCGGCAAGGCCTCTTCTGCGCGCCCGCCCTCGCCACGCCGAAGACCAACCGACGTCGGACCGCGGTGAGACCGCGCCGCCCCCCGCGCCCGCCCGCGCCCGCAGCGTGAACACATACGCGCGTCCCTCGCCGCACGGAAACATACGCGCCAGCCGCGCAGCAGCCTCACATGCAGCGCCGACCGCATGCTCGCGCCCTGGGCCGCCGACGACCCGGTCGGGCGGGCTGCGCGGCCGCCGTACACCATCAGGCAGGCGCGCGACCACCCGCAGCACGCCGCAGCCCACCGCGCAGCCCTGCCAGCCAAGCCTGCGCCTCCCAGCTGCACAAACAGGGCGCAAAACAGAGCACAGCGCACAGCACACACCGGCGGCGCGCGCGCAGCACACACAGACGCGCGCGCGACCGCAGCACGCACACGTACACAGCACGCGCGCGTCGCACGCCAGCGCAGCGCCGCACACAGAGCACACTTGCCCACATCAGCAGCAGCCAGCCTGCCACAATCCTCATCTCACACACGCGCGCACACACTCCCCCCTACCGGCGCACGCATTGGGCGTCGCCGAGAGCTCCCAAAGCTGACTTGTGTGGCTGCTTGTGCTGCCTGCGCATGAGCAGGCAGCACAAGCCCCCCTCAGGCCCCAACCTGCACGAGAGAGGTCGCAGCCTTGCTCGCGGCGCCGCGTCGCGCTCTGTGGCTTGAAAAGCGAGAAGTCGGCGATCGGATCTCGGCCTGCCTGTGAGTACACGGGGCCAGACCGGCACGGCGAGGGCCAAGGACTGCGGCGCTCCATCAAGCGTGACGATCTTTCCTCGGCTGTCAAGAGGGGCGAAAGCTTGGAGAAGGACCTCGTAATGGCGCGGCGCGTTTGCGTCGCTCGGAGCAAAAGACTTCCCCGTGGGCAGGACGCCTGAGTGAGTACGCAACCTCACACAAAACGGCGGCTGACGCGCCGACCGTCTCGGGCCACCGCGGCTCGAGTTTCAAATCGCGTTGCCACCCACAATGCAAACAACCATTTCCAAGTT
>NW_005202428.1:1288523-1310849 GCF_000372725.1 Emiliania huxleyi CCMP1516 | reverse complement strand
TAGGAGTGGCGTTTATGAAGCTGCGGTAGTGCGCGATGATATCTATGCAGCTGCGCGTCGATGCTGAGATGAGGCGCGGCTTGGTGCGCAAATGCAACGCGATGTCGGGTGATCGCCTGTGCTACCAGGCGGGCAGCACAAGCAGCCACACAACCCCAAAGCTCACTTGTATGGCTGCTTGTGCTGCCTGCTTGGCAGCACAAGCAGCCACACAACATCCCGCTTCATCTCGCCTCCTAGTCTCGCCTCATCTCGCCTCATCTCGCCTCACCTCGCTTCATCTCGCCTCACCTCGCTTCATCTCGCCTCACCTCGCCTCATCTCGCCTCACACCTCGCCTCATCTCGCCTCACCCGCTCGCCTCATCTCGCCTCACCTCGCCTCATCTCGCCGAGGTACACCTCGCCTCATCTCGCCTCATCTCGCCTCACCTCGCCTCATCTCGCCTCATCTCGCCTCATCTCGCCTCATCTCGCCTCATCTCGCCACTCGCCTCATCTCGCCTCATCTCGCCTCACCTCGCCTCATCTCGCCTGATCTCGCCTCATCTCGCCTCACCTCGCCTCATCTCGCCTCATCTCGCCTCATCGCCCCTCACCTCGCCTCACCTCGCCTCATCTCGCCTCATCTCGCCCCACATTTTTTTCTTTTCTAGACCACTCCGAGACCGACCCAAGACCGACCCGAGACCCGAGATCGACCCGAGATCGACCCGAGATCGACCCGAGATCGACCCGAGATCGACTCGAGATCGACCCGAGATCGACCCGAGATCGACCCGAGATCGGCACGAGCGATCAACCCAACAATGCCCCAGAGCCCCCTCCGGGGGGACCCCCCCTCACCCCGAGTGTCCGTGTCCTTCGCGAGTCACCGATGGGGAGCGGGGGGGGGTGCGAGATGCACAGGGGAGGCTGGGGAGGGGGGGGTCCACTCTGAAGACTGCCGACCGCGGGGGGGTTTTGTCCCACAGGGTTTTACCCTCCGCGTGAGGATCGGCGCGGCGAGGGGGTAGGTTCGAATTCGCCGCGCAACATTTCACCCCCACAGGACCCCGCCCACCCCCCCTCATGGTCCCACCTAGTACCCCAATGAGCCTTCGCACCCCCTCCTTGCGCAGTGTCCCCCACTATGTGTCGCCGTTATCGGGGCACGCTATCCTGTGTAGTCAGGGCAAGTGGGGGCGGGGGGCACTCCCATCTCTCCTGTGTACGGGTGGTGACTGTCTCTAGTCTCGGAGGGGGGCTTGAAGCTAAGAATATTTTATTTTTGCGCGAGGAGAGCTCGATAGAAGACTCGAGGGGCCAAGATATCCATCTCGTCTCAGAGTTTGACCGTTTTTATTTTGGGGTTTTGGATTTTCTATGATTCGTTGTTTATTTATTTATTTAAGTCTGATATAATTCTACATGGAGGAACGCCCGCCGTTTCAAAATTACTTTCCGCGTATTTATGTTATCAACCCAGATTTGATCATTACTGCTCGACGAGCGCACTCCAAGTGCTCCAAGTGCGCACCCAACAGGACACGACACCGATCAAGCATTGCCGACAAGGCTTGCCGACTCGTAGGGGGTTAGTAGCATTTTTGGAGCCTCCCAACTTCTGTGCAAGTGTGCAATCCTAAGCGAAGTCTCACGGGTGTACACGCTTCTGCATTACTAAGGTCCAACTCCAAGCTCACGACATATTTCTGCAAGACGGTAGACGGCTGCCGAGGGATGGGCCCACAGAATAGGTGCCGAGGTAGGCGACGCGGGCCTTACCGCCGCCGTCCTGCTCCTCCTCGTACCAAACGCGGATCCGCGCGCCGGCCTCCACCTCGCGTACTGTCTTGCCACGCAGGTCCATCTGAGCGAGCGACTAGCACCGACCCGCCCGTCGCCACAGACGGCGGGGCGCGAGGCGGTTGCGAGTTGTTACGCTCACTCCACGGACCGAGGCCGCATCCTCGCAGTGATCGAGTCGGCGTACGGATACGATACGCCTTTCGACCGCCTCGTCCGCAAGTTGCTCTCGACAGAGCGCCTTAGCACAGAGTTTGGGGACACACGCAGATCCCACCTCACTACTACCAGAGGCACCATGGTGTTGGGATGAGTTTAGTGTAAATAAATAACACATAGGCCATCCCGGCTGCTGCCGCCGCCCCTCTCGACGCCGCTCCCCTCGCCGCCGGTAGCGACCGCGCCGCCGACGTCGGTCGCGCTGGACGGCAGCGCGTCCCCAGCCCCGCCGTCGCTCTTCTCGCCGTCGCTCGCCTCACCGCTGGTATTAGGGGCCGCGCTGCCGGTGCCGAGCGTCACCTGCATCCACGTCTCTTCCTCTAAGGAGAGGAGAGGCTCGGCGTCCGGATAGCCGTCGTACTCGACCGCATCCACACGAGCCGGCCGCCCGAACCCTCCTCCCGCCACGTGATGGTGGCCGACCACCACCCTGCTCGCCGAGGATCTCGACGTGCGTGCCTGTCTCGACGACAGCGTGCCCGGCCAGCCTCGCCGGCGCGTCCAAGCGCAGCCGCTCCGCCGCGCCTCCTGCGTCTCGGCGGTCCACCAACGACGCCGTCGCTGTCCTCGCCGACGTGACCGTGATCCGGAGGCGCCCACCCACGCCATTGGATGCAGCCGAGATGCAAAATCCTCAACCGCCGTTTTTTATGACCAATGCGAGCCGTCCCCCCTTAACCCCCCTCTTGGACGCGTCCACCCTCCGTCCACGAATCGAGCCGTCCCCTCTTTTACATACATAAAAACGGCGCGTTTCACCGACACACACATTTCGGCTCACCCCCTCCCCTTGCCCCATTGGATGCTGGCATCGTCGTGCTTTGCGTCCCGCACGCCCACGAGCTGCATCTGGAAGCACAGCGTCGCGTTCGGGGGCACGACGTACCCGCCCGCGTCATCCTGGATGCCGCCCTTGCGGTACGCCCACCGCGGCCCGATCGTCAGCTCCGCCTTCTCGCCGAGCGTCATGCGCTTGAGCGCCTCGTCCCACCCGCGGATCGCCTTGCCGCCGCCGTGCTGGAAGTGGAGCGGTCTATGCTTCTTCAGCTTGCTGTCCCACGTCGAGTCGAACTGCTTCCCCGAGAGGTCCTTGCCGCCGTGCTCAGTCCCCGGAGCAAACGTGCCCGTGTAGCAGCAGTAGACGTAGTCGCCCTTGGAGGGCGCGGTCTCGCCATCGCCCTTTTTGAGCTGCTTGAACTCCAGGTGGCTCTCGCCATCCTCCTCCTCCGCAGCGCCCGCACCCGCAGCACCCTTCACCTTGGCGGCCGCTCGCGCCTCTGCCGCCTCTTCTGCCGCTGCGCGCGCCGACTCCTCCTCCTCGAGCCGCTTCGCGTGCGCCGCGTCCTCCTCCGATGCCGCCGCCGCCCTGCCTCCCTCGATTTGCGACTTCTTGGCCGCCACGTATGTATCGTCGTTCTCGAGCGTATAGATCTGCTTGTTGACCGCCGTGCGCTCCTTCTTGTTGGCCTTGCCCTCGAGCTCGGGCAGCCGCGCGTTGAGCGCAGCCAGCTGCGCTTCGACCTCTTCGACGATCCCCATCTGTGGGCGCGAGGAGGCGAGCGAGCGCGGCGTACGCAAGCGGTGGCGAGTAGGTGAGAAAAAAGCGATCTAAGAAGAAACATAGCTGACCGTTGCTGTCAGACGGGTGATCGCAGAACGAGGCAGAGGAGAGCGACGCGACAGAGGAAGAAGCGACAAGGGAGAGAACGACGAGAGTGGGACGACCGCGAGGTGGCATGAAGCTTGAAGGTTGCAGCGAGAATCGGCGAGAGACTGCGAAGAGAGATAGGAAGAGGCGGACGCCCAAGGGTGGGCGACGGCTAGCGCACCACACCCCCCTCTCCTTAAAATCCCTGTGTGGTGGCGGCGTGCCGTCCTCCCATCCCTCCCTTGCGATGTCCGTTTTCTTTCTTTCTTTAGACGGGTGATTATAATTGAATAGTTAGAGGCTGCGCAGGCCGTCCCGTTTGCTGTTTGCATAAAAAACGCCTGTTGCGCTGCGCGCGCGCGCCGGCGGGGCCGTCTGTCTCACTCACGTGCCGCAATATGTGTCACACACGGCGGCTTCTGCCACCTCTCGATTGGTTCCACTTTCTACGCACACCCACCGGGGAAGGGGCGCTTGGCAGCGGGGGCGGGGGCGGGGGCGGGGGCGGGGGCGGGGGCGCGCAGCGCGCGGCGGCCGCGCGCGCGCATCAGCGGGTAGGGGTGGGGAAGACGGCGAGGAGGGCGAGGGGGCGGCGGCGGCGGCGGCGGCGGCAGCGCGCGCGCGGCGCGCGCGACGGAGGGGCGGAGCAGCGACCGCTGCAGCGGTCGCTGCTCCGTCTGTGACAGACGCGCGCTCTGCCGCTGCACAGAGCGCGCGTCAGGGCAAGGGCCAAGGGGCATGCGTGGCGGCGCGGGACGCGCGGCGGCGGCGGCGAGCAGCCGAGCGCTCCGTGAGCGGTGAGACGGCCGGGCGAGGGCGCGGCGGGTGACGGGTCAAGGGAGCAGCCCACACCCGGCGTCGCTTTTTGAGCGACGCCTGTGGTACGCCTGCGCAGGGGCCGCAGGGCGGTCAAGTTGTGGGGCGAGGCGGTGCCGGCCGCGGGCCGGGTGCAAGGCGCCGGCCTCGGGGCCGCCTCGGCGCGCCGCACGGGCGCGGCGGGCCTCTGAGCGGGAGCCGAAGGTTTGCTGCGGTAGGTGGGGTGGTGGGGTTGCTTGACTTTGCCGCAGAGGCCGTCCCTAGCTGTGAACAGCAAAACGGGACAGTATTTTAACAACAGAACACCCTCGCACGACACTGGACGCGGGACTGGCGCGCGCTGGCCAGGCGCTGGCACGGACACGGGCACACCACTGGAGCCGCGCGTGCAAGTAAGGCGCGGGTGTTCGTATCTGCAGCCTCCGTCCTCCGTGCACAGCTCGATCACCTGCTTGTTGTTGTTCGGGCCCTGCAGCAGCTCGATCCGCGCGCCTTCGCCCTCCTAGCAGCAGCGAGTCGCCCACGGCATCTTGAACAGGGTGAGGGTGCCGCGGCCGCGGACGAACTTGCGGGCGAGAATCTCGCGCGGAGGCGGCGCGGGCGGGGGCGGGAGACTCGCGCCTCCGACCAGGGAGGCCATCGGCAGCGAGAGCCCCGCGGCCTCCCGCGCCGCCGCCGCCGCCGCCTCCCGCGCGCGCGCCTCCTCAGTCTTGGCCGCCTCGGCCTCGGCCAGCCGCCTCGCAGCCTCCTCCTGTCGCGCCTCCTCCTCGCGCCGCGCCTGCTGCTGCGCCTCGCGCCTCGCCCGCTCGCGCGCCGCCGCCTCCCTCTCCGCCGCCCACCTCGCCTCGCGTGCGGCGCGCTCCTTGTCCAGGGGCCGCGCCGACAGGCTGAGCTTTCCCTTGAGCGGGTCCACCCTCTTGACAAAGAGGTCGAGCCGCTGGCCGACGCACAGGCGCGCCAGCTGAAGCTCAGCCGCCTCTGACACGTGAAGCAGGCCGTCCCTGGAGCATCCAACATCGACAAAGGCGCCAAAGGTGGTGAGGCCGCGGACGACGCCGCGAACTGCCGCGCCGTCGGCGAGGGTGCAGATGTCGGGGCGCCGGCCGCGAAGGCTCGTCGAGGCGGCCGAGGCGGTCGAGCCGCCGCCGAGAGAGCGCGCCGTTCGGGTCGAGGTGCTGCTCACGATGCTGCTTGCGTGAGAGGGCGCGGGTGATGCCGCCCTCTTTGCGGATCGCTTGCGCCGCGAGGCGGCTGCCGGCAGCCATCCGCCGTCATCTTGGTCTTTCTTGCCGGTCTCGTGAACTTGGAAATGGTTGTTTGCATTGTGGGTGGCAACGCGATTTGAAACTCGAGCCGCGGTGGCCCGAGACGGTCGGCGCGTCAGCCGCCGTTTTGTGTGAGGTTGCGTACTCACTCAGGCGTCCTGCCCACGGGGAAGTCTTTTGCTCCGAGCGACGCAAACGCGCCGCGCCATTACGAGGTCCTTCTCCAAGCTTTCGCCCCTCTTGACAGCCGAGGAAAGATCGTCACGCTTGATGGAGCGCCGCAGTCCTTGGCCCTCGCCGTGCCGGTCTGGCCCCGTGTACTCACAGGCAGGCCGAGATCCGATCGCCGACTTCTCGCTTTTCAAGCCACAGAGCGCGACGCGGAGCCGCGAGCAAGGCTCCGACGTCGCTCGGACAGGTCGAGACCTGAGGTGGACGTGTCCTTGTGCCTCTTCGCAAAAAAGAAGAAACAAACATGCGGGGGACGCGCCTCGGCTTACCTTACCTACCTGAAACCCCTAAAAAACGGCTACCGAAATGGGGTGCCCCCGGGTGCTCAGCTCACCGACGGCCGGGCGGGCCGCCCGCCCACGCGCCGCAATTCACACGACAGACAAGGCGCAGGCGACAGGAAGACCCTCAATGACCACGCCGGTCCGGACCGATGGCGCTCGGTGTGGAGCAAGAGATGTTACCCGGGGGATGCCCCGCGCGCCTGACCCAGGCGCGAAAACGAATCTGCGAGGCGTGGCCGCTCATGCGGCCCGATGGGGAGGAGCGGGGCGGACTACGGGGATCGGCTTCTTACACAGCCCTTCCTTGCAGCGAGCCCCCCTCCAACACCCACCCACCCACCCGCGCTAGGTCTCGGGGGACGCAGGGGTCAGCGCGTCAGCCCCGCGCGACCTCGGGAACTAGCCGGGGCAGTCGGAGAAGGTGCAACTCCGTGCACTGACGGTTCCACCTCGGCCGCCTCGACAGAAGACCGGAACATTTTTTCCAAGCGCCGCCATCGCGGAGAGCTCCCTTCGCGAGCGAGTGACAGCCCGTGACAGCAGGAAGATGCTCTGCTGCCACCTGACCACCGCCGCCCTCGCCGTGCTGATCGGAGCCTCGGTGTGGGCCGGTCTGCTCTTCCCGCCTCTCCCTCCCCGCTCGACCGACCCGGACGTCGCCGCGCTGAAGGACGCCTTCGCAGCGCAGATAGCTGCGACCGCCGGCCTCACCATCTCCGGTGTGGGCGAGCTGAAGCGCGACAGAGACACCGCGGGCTGGTCGCTGCTCGCGGACCACTTTGGCTCGAACCCAAACACGCCGTACATGTTCACGGTCCTCCCGTTCCTGGGCTTTGCACTGCCGAGCCCGATCATGCACGTGCGGCAGCGAGATGCAGTCGTGCTGCTGGCGCGCCGGCCTCCCAGCGCCGAATACTTTTCCTTCACCACCTTCGCCGCGTGGACGCCGCGGCGAGGCGTCGTCTTCGGCAGCCTCGCCGACAGCGTGAATCACCTCAGCCTGAACGCATCGGCCTCTGGCCTCTTTGCCCACATCGTCACGTCGAACCGGCGCACGTACTCGCTGGTCGAGCGGGCGCTGGTCGCGAGCGGGCTGCCTGCCGCCGCCATCAACCTGGTGGTGATCCCGGCCCACCTGCACGCCGAGTGGACGCAGTTCGAGACGGTGCTGCGGCTGTTCCGATTCGCAAACCAGACAGAGGGCAGCCTCTACCTGCGCTCGCACCACCCTCTGCTCTACCTGTCCGCGAGCCACGCCGACGAGGCCGCTCCCCCCCCCCCCCCCGGATGTTTCTCACTGACTCTGTGTGCTCGAATACGCCACGTCCAAGCCGCACGGCCACAGCACGCACACAGGCAGAATGCCCGAGATTGCCGGCGCTGCACAAGAGCGTCCTCTCCCCGCCCGCAGGCCGCCCTCCCGCCGCGCGGCTACTCGGAGCGGCGCCGCCCAGGCAGCGCCGACGAGCGCGGCCTCGCCAGCGCCTTCAAGGCGCACGGCCTCGCCGCCCTCGCCGCGGTCGGCGCAGCCTTTGGGCGGCTGCAGCGCGGGGAGGCGGCGGAGGCGACGGCGTTCGCCCCGCTGATGATCCGCGGGCCGACAGCCTGGTAGATGCGGGACACAGGGTCCGTCGAGGGGAGGCGTACTCGGCTGGGTTCGAGCGCATTCGCTGTACTCGTGACAGTGATGCACGCCACATCTCACCGCTGTACTCGTAGCTGACAGTGATACACACCACACCTCACCGCACTCGCTGACTCAACTGACTCTTGCGCACACACACTGCCAGGCTCGACTGCCTCGCCAACCGAACCGAGTGCCTCGGCGACTGCCCTGATGCGGCCTACTTTGGGCCTCACATCTCTGCCGACTCGGACGCCATCCCGCTGCTCCGGCGCTCGAGTCGTAGATGCGGCGCCACACGGCCTGTCTGTCTCAGCTAGCACCCGCCTGTCTGTCTCAGCTAGCACCCGCCTGTCTGTCTCAGCTAGCACCCGCCTGTCTGTCTCAGCTAGCACCCGCCTGTCTGTCTCAGCTAGCACCCGCCTGTCTGTCTCAGCTAGCACCCGCCTGTCTGTCTCAGCTAGCACCCGCCTGTCTGTCACCCGCCTGTCTGTCTCAGCTAGCACCCGCCTGTCTGTCTCAGCTAGCACCCGCCTGTCTGTCTCAGCTAGCACCCGCCTGTCTGTCTCAGCTAGCACCCGCCTGTCTGTCTCAGCTAGCACCCGCCTGTCTGTCTCAGCTAGCACCCGCCTGTCTGTCTCAGCTAGCACCCGCCTGTCTGTCTCAGCTAGCACCCGCCTGTCTGTCTCAGCTAGCACCCGCCTGTCTGTCTCAGCTAGCACCCGCCTGTCTGTCTCAGCTAGCTGTCTCTGGCACCCTCGGGAGCCACGCGCGACAGGCGCAGTGCAGTGCGCGGTGCTCAGTTCACAGCTCTGCGGCGTCACACTGCACCGCATCTCGGGGTCATCTCGCGTCATCTCGCGTCATCTCGGGTGCACCGTAGCCTCTCGAGTGACGCCGCGCTGCACCTGGTGACGATGGTCAACCACCGGGCGGCAAACGCGAGCGTGTACGCCTCCATCGCCGTGCTCCGGCCCGCCGACCGAGCCGCGAAGACCCTCAGCAAGGGCCGCATGGCGGTCCGACCACAACTTGGCTCCTCTGGCGGCAGGGCTGTGGGCGGCGTCTCTTCACACGCCTCGCTGTGAGCAGGTCCGCGCCACACCACTCGGCTTCACGAGCTTCGACTGGCCGGCCGCAGGCGCCTTTGTCACGTGGGCGTTCACGAGGAACCCGCAGCACTGCGCCCGCCTCGAGGCCGCTGCGCCGGGGGAGGGGGCGGGGGAGGGGGCGGCCCGCTTGGTGGACGGGTGCGCCGCCCTCGATGCGGTAGTCGCAGCCACGCGTTGCACCGTCTCCACGCCGCCGCCTCTCCTCCCCTGTCTACCCCCGCAGGTGCACCGTGCTGCCCGACGCGGCAGTCGCGCGCGAGGAGCATTTCACCTACTGCGAGCGGCTCTACCTCAACCCGCTCTCCGCCACCGGCCCTGCCTGGGACGCCGTCCTACCCGCCCGCCTCTACACGCTCCGACTCGACGAGTGGCAACTCGCGCCGCCGCCGCCGCCACCGCCGCGGCTGCCGCGGCTGCCGCGCTGGCTCCGCCTCTCTCGCCGCTCTCGCCCTGCGGTCGGCGGAGGAGGGCTGCCCCGCGGCATTCCTCCGCCTCTGCCGCTGGCTATGCCGCCGCCAGGCGCGCACAGGGACGCGCTCGCGTGTCACGCCCAGGACACTCCCACAAGCACACACCGCGTGGTGCCACTTCGCCTCCCCGATACGGCTGCGACAGCTACCGTCGAGAGAAGACTGGGACGCGAGGTGTATGGCATCCGCACGGCTGCTCGGCACCCGCGCAGGTTCTTCGCTTCGCTTCTTCCACATCATCAAGACGGGCGGCGAGTCGCTCGAGCTGCACCTCGCCGCCCACCCGCATCCGCCTCTCGACTACTCGCACTGCCGCCGCGCCGCCACCGGCTCCGGCTGGCGACGCAACCTCTCCACCTCGGCGGGCGCGGCGTGCGCGGCGGCGGCGGCGAGCGTGAGCGGCGTGCTCTGCGCTGCCAACTGCGAGTGCTGCGCCTCGGATGTGCGGGTCGGTGGCGGGTTCAACGGCCTGCTTATTCGCTCGCCGCGGGCGCATCTCCTCTCCCTCTTCTCGCACTGCCACACGGCGCACACGCGAAACACCTGGTCGCGCGTGGCGGCCGACCTGCCGCAGTACGCCGCTGAAGTCGTCCTCCGCGCGACCGAGCACGCGTGCGGCAGCTACTGCGGGACGAGCTTCGACGGGAACTGGTCGGCCGCCCTCGCCGAGGCTCTCGCTGCCCGGCCGCGCACGGAGGCGCTGTCCGTGCTCCCGCTGCACAACACGCAGGCGCACGCTCTCAGCTGCAGCAGCGCGGGAGGCAGCCTCGGGCAGCACTTCCGCGTACTGGGCGGCGCGGGCGGCGGCGCTGACGCGCTCGAGCCGCCGCTCGAGCCCGCGCTCTCCAGGCTGCACGCGTTCGAGTGGGTCGGCCTCACCGACTTGCTCGAGCCGTCCGTCTGTCTGCTGCACTACCAGGCCAACGGCTCGCTGCCAGCCTCGTGCGACTGCCGCGCTGCCGCCCCGCTTGCCATGCCGCGTTTCAACCACGGAGTTGAGAGGCGCGACCACGAGGCGCTGCCCGCCCACTTGCAAGCCGCCCTCGACGAGCACACGGCGGTGGACGCGCAGCTCTTCGCCGCCGGCCTGCGGCTGCTGCTCGGCCGGCTGAGGAGGGTGGAGGAGGCGACGGGCGCCTCACTGCTGGCGTGCGTGGACTGGACGAAGCTGCACCGCGCCACGTACTACATCCCCGGGCTCTGGGAGGGCCCGGGGGCTTTGTCGAGCGGCAGTGTATAAAAGCCATGTGGGGCCTGCGCCGCCTCGCGCCTGAGAGTGTATACTGTATTTTAATGTGTATGTGCGCCCCATGGTGCGCCCCCGCCGCCCAAGAAATCACTCGTTTCCCTACCCGGGGGGAGGGGGGGGGATAGAGAGTGCGCGGAGAGACACTCTCAAGGGTACAACCATATCTGCACAACGCAGGCGATCCGTGCGCGCGAAAGCATACCAACAACACGGCGATCAAACCGCCCTAGCGGAGCTCCTCCGGGCTCTCCTATCCTCGTCACCGCAACGAGCAGGCTCACGCGGAGTAGTGCGCTGCACCGACAGCGAGTATACGCGGCATGCATGCAACATTTTATATTTGTTTTTGTTTGCCTGCATGATGGGGCGGGTGACGACCCCCAACGAACAGACAGCGGGCGGAGCACCTTCGCTCCCTCTGGCACCGCCTCCGCGCGAAACACACCGTGACGTCAACAAACCTACGAGTAACACCGGCCCACAGCGAGGTCATCAGTCGTGACTATGGAATAAGTGCGCGGCGGTCGCACGTACGTCCGACCCCGTGGTTCGGCCTCCGCCTGCGAGACGACTCTGCATCTCCACGCTTAACCATTCCCTTCGGCACGGAACCCAACCCATACAGCAGACTCCTCTCCGACTCAACGATGGTGGACGCACCAGAGACTAAAGGGCAAGAGCGCCCGTCAGTCATTGAGTTTGAGGCCGAGCCCGAGGCAAAGGGCAGGGCATCTTAGATGGAAAGAGAGTCCCGCGTTCACTGTGGGGGTACCTTGGACGCTAGCAATGTATCCGCTCACACCTCGCTCATCTCCGGCAGGTGAGGCTCAGGAAGCAGACGATGACGGTGACGATGGCGCGGCGGTGTTGCAAGGGCGCGAGGTGAGCGGCGACGGTGACATCCGAGAGGGAAAGGAGCAGGTCAAAATTGCGGAGCCTCCCATCAATCGGCGCCCCTCGGTCCTTCGAGCCGAAAAAGTGGCAAATCAAGCGCTCGATACCTTGCCGCCATGGGCGTTGCGTGCCGCCGACGAAGGCTCGCTGTTCATCACCAGCATTCTTGCAGCCAACATGGCAGGGTTCGCCTCAAAGTACCCGCACGAACACACCCGTACTGCGCGCATGTGCTGCTAGGCATGACCGCCGAAGACCCACGACCCATGCCTCTCGAACCAACTAGGCCCCGACCGCTGCCCCTCACCATGCTAGGGCTGGCGAGAGCCGACCGGTGCCGTGCCCTGGAAGGATAGCAGACTGGTGCTGGGCTCACGGGCGCATTGTCGCACGCCAGCCGCTGAGTAAATGGGCTAAGGCAAACCCTGTCGCTCCACCGGAGGACGACGAGCGGCGCGAGCTTCAGAGGCGGCTGCTGCTCCGCCGCGCCGCCGGAGGGCCGCAGTTTGAGGGCGGGGCGCCGTCGTATTCGGTCAAGATCCGCATGCCAAAGCCGCAGTCCTCGCCCGCTCCGGCCAAGGACCGGTACTACACCCTAATCTGGGATAGCGCCGACGTGCTTGGATTTGAGCAGACGCAAGCAAGAGCTCGTGTGTGGCGGCGGAGCACAGTGGATGGGCGGCCGTACAACGGCGAGGCTCCGCCTGCCATGGACAAGGGGGCAAGCAGCGGTAGTGAGGTGCGCCGCATTACCCCAAGCATCTTCTGGGGACACTTCAGCTTGATCGAACGCTTGGCGCTGTTCTAGGCTCCTGAAGACCCGTTCCGCCGGTCTTCTGCTGCGTATATTGGCTCGAGCACCGACAACGCGAGCGATAACGACATGCTGTGCGCAACTGCCAAATCTGCCGTACGAGACACCAAGCGGACCCAGGCTGTGCCACCGCTGCAGGTACGTTGCCTTTGACTTCATGCACACGATGAACAACTTGTGCACCGGCGTCTGGGGCATCTGGTCGAGGACGCGGCTCATGTCTCGGGCAGAGCTGGGAAAGCAGGTGGCCTCTTTGTTCCGGCTCTCGCCCGTGGACGCCCTTGACGAGAGCGAGTGGGGCGACGGCGACGACGCCGTGGCGCTGCGACTCAAGGTGCCCCCTCAGCCCCCGCTCGCAAAAGCACGTGCACCCCAGTGCACTTTGACTCGCGCCTTGCGCCGCGACTAGGCGCACTTCATCGAGACCTTTGGTGAGCTGCATCTCTTGCGAACCCTCCCTTGGCGAGTGCCACAGCTGTTCTACACATTCGCTCACTTAGGTCAGCTCTGGTTGCTGCTGCGCAACCTGTTCTTTGGCTCCGACTCGCGCTTTGCGCTCCCCGCCGAGTGGAAGAGGCAACTGATCGAGCAAGCTCCCAGCCGGGTGCACCTGACCGCAGAGATTACGGAGCGAGCGCTCGAGCCGCTCACCGCGCGCGAGCTCGAGGACGCTGGTATCAACCGCATCATGTCCACGGGCGTCTCTCACGGCGCCACGCTGGCTCAGGCCTTCCACCTCTTCTACGACCAGGTGTGTGTGGCATGTGACGTCAGAAACTTCCCTCGATCTCGCCCTTCACCCCCTTCCCCTACGGCCGCTTCAGGTCAAGCAGCAGCAAAGGCTCGACAAGGGGCTGCAGCTCGAGATTCATTCGGTCACCTACGGAGCCTACCGTTGGACTGATGCGGAGGGTGCCGCCTACTTTAAGCGAACGACGCACAGCAGCCCCGGCCCCGGCTGCAGCGACGTCGTCGGCGTTGCGCCAGCGCCCACCTGCTGCAGCGAGGCGATTGCTCTGACGAATCAGAACACAAAGTCCGCCAACGTTGTCGACCCGATCCCGCGGATCGACTGGCGAGCGTGGTTCTGCTTCAAACGGAGAGGGTTCGAGAACGCCGTCGTCCCGATTGTTCTGGTGGAGAAGACCGGTGCGTGCATGATCGCCGCACGCGCTCCGCGCCCAGCGCAGGTCACGATCGTCGCATCTGGTAGGCGCGGTCGGCCCCATCTCGGAGCGGGCACGCACAAAGCGCAACCTCTTCTTCGGCAGTCACTTCGCCGCCACGCGAGTGCGAGAGGCCTCTCCCCCCCGGAGCACACCGCCGCCTCTTGCTTGTAGGAAGCAGCTTCTTCCGCGCCCACTACCACATGGCGAGGCATGGCTCGCGGGTCGTCAGAATGATTCTCCTAGCGACCGGGGTCAGTGATGGTCGCTTAGGCGAGCACCTACCGCTCGAGCGTCAAGATGTTGACCACCGCCTTCCAACGCACCCGCTCCTTTCGCGCCGAAGAGCGGAAGCGGCGGGAAGCGGCGGGCAGCGGCACTCTGGCACTCGCCACCCCGGCCCACACAGACCACGTCCCCGAACCCACCCACTCACACCCACCGACTCGCGTCTGTCTGCAGTTGGAACGGGCGACGACTCAGCTCAATCGGGTAAAAACAAACCTGAGGCGACAGTTCACGTCGATGAACCAGGCGCACCCGGACGGCGAGGTATGAGTCTATCATGAGCTGTGCACTGCTCCGAGACAGTGCAGACACGAGAGTCGCGTGTGGCGAGCGAGGGCATATTAATAGAGTGCGAACTCACCCTGAGCGCTCTTGAGACACTTTTCGCGGAGCGTGAAGGGTGGGAAGGCGATACATGGGGGTAGTTATAATCGCTAGGCCAACAGGTTTCGCGCACCCGCGCGCAGATCTCACACAGAGAGTTTCAGTGAGTCACAAAGCTCATGCCTCGCGATCCACGGGATGATACCACGGCTCGACTGGCCCGTCGACTCGCAACTTGTAGTCCAGAAAGAGCTCCTGCGGAAGAGTCGGGTCTGTCAGACGGCGGCAGGTAGCACAAGGAGTCTCCCGGCGGCGCAGGTGCCCTCCCCAGCGGGCCGCACGAGGGGCGCCTCGTCTGCGAGCTGTCGCGTCGCGATGAGGACCGCCGAGCGACAGGCGGGCTCGCCCTCGGTGGGCGGGCGGAAGGGCAGCACGCCGAGCAACGCCTGCAGCTCCTCGTGCTGCCCGCGCTGCAGGTCGAACGGGTAGAGCAGCACATTCGGCCTCGAATGCGGCGGCGGGTGGTTCACCTTGTGGCCAATTGCAAACGCGCCGCCGCCGGCGGGAGACTGCGGCGTCCTGCGCGCGGCGTCTCGTGCCCTGGCCATCTCGAGGACAGCGGCGCTGGCGCCGTCGGGCCTAGGTAGACGCGCGCGCCGGATCGGTATTGCGCACTAGTAGTGAGAGCTGTGCAGCCTGTGCCTCGCATCGAGAAGGACGCCGTCGCGTCGAGCCACGACGTACGCATTGCCCGGAAGCACGATCTTGCTCATCACTGGGAGATCCTCGAGCGCGTACGTGACGCCAGGGTAGCAGGCCAGCACGCTTCCGGCAGGACACGTGCCGATTAGCTGCACTCCGTCACCCGAGGCAGGCCCGGCGCTGCTCGGGCCGACCTGCAGCGCCCACGGGCTGTCGCCAGCAGCGAAGCGCCGAATCTGAGCGCAGATGGAGGCGTGGACGTAATCTGCGGCGCACCCGAGGAGCGAGGCCACCTCGGGCTCAGAGCTCGTCGCGGCCGCCGCCATCGTCGAGAATTTTCTTTCTTTCGGGGAGAGCGGCATTGTGCACGGTGCGGAATGCATTGCCGTTCTTAACGGAGTCGCTTAGGCGGCTCCGGTGGTGAGCCGGTGCGTGTGCCAGTCCGCGCCAGTCCGCGCCCTTGTCGTGCCAGTGTGCTGTGAGAGAGGCTTGTATCTTAAGAATTCTTTCTTTCCACCGATCTTCAACTGAGCCCCCCACAAGGGGACCATCGGTGCCTGCAGAGCGTTTTGGGCCAGTGGGAATGGAAAGGGACCGCGCAGGAGCAGGCCGGAGGCGCCAGATCGCGTTGGGGCACAGAGCGCACTGTTGCTTTTGCTGCGCCTCTTGTGAAAGAGGCGCTCTCGGACACACGACACACGTGAACGACACGGAGGCGCCTGCTTTCTTTCCGACGGAGCGAGTTTTCTTGTAAAATTCTTTGATTGGGTTGCCTGTTTGAAAAAAGGGAAACGAGGGGGAAAGGGTCAAAGGGAGGTACTAGGAGGCTCTCACTTCGACCTGAGTCAGTTCAGTGTTGTTGCTGTTCGCCGCCGGACAGCAGCGCCGCGTCTGCAGGCGCACTCATGCTAGCTGTCTCCGCAACAGCCACCTCTCTGAGTGCCACCTCGTTGCGCTCTCGTCGCTTGCGGGCGAGAACCTAAACATAAAACAGGCCGGAAGATGCGTTTGATTGCGCGCGGAGGCCGGGGTGGGCAAGCGGCGGGGCTCACTCGATCGAGGACTTGCGCCTCGTGCTCGGTGTCGGGCCCAAAATCTGGAGTCAGCTATCGGGCAACAAGGCGGGTAGTGGGCTCAAGGCACAGGGCATAGGGCTGAGTAAGCCTCTGATGTGGGAAGCAGGTAGGCGACCTGCTCAACAAAGAGGCGGTAGTCGTCCCGCCGCGGTGCAAAGTGCAGCAGGAAGAGGTCGGCGACGGTTTTGGCAGCTGAGAGCAGCGCAAATCCGGATATGATCGTCAGCAGCACCGTACGCCACTCAAGCCGCCGCATTCCGCCGGTCTCGACAAGGCTTAGGCCAATTCCGTGCAGGCCGGATATTACGCGGGCCGATTCGTTGAGGGTGTCCACGCGCAGCACGTTCGCGTCCAGCTTGGTGGATCTCGCGCGATAGCTGTAGCCGGAGCCATTGTACACTAGCTCGAGCCGCAAGCTCACCCCACGCACGCGCAGCGACGATGTAGCCTGCAAAGGCGCGTCAAGGTCGAGCCCAGTCACAAAGAGCAGATCTCGCACATGGAGGAGGTCACCGCTGAAGGGGCAGGCAGGATCGGGATCTCGCACTCCGGTGCACGCAACCACTCGCAGAGCGCCGCCATCCCCCGACACGAGGGGCGCCGAGCGAGGCAGAGCAGTGTCGAACCCCTCGCGGCCGCTCGCCGAATCGGCCAGCTCGTGCTGCACAATGACCGCGTGGCGCTCGACGTCTGGAACAAAGGCGTCATCGCGCGTGTGCGGCGCCCACCGCTCGCAGCCGTAAGTATGCGCGCGGCAGGATTTGTTACGCAGCTCGACAATGGATACGAGCCGTGTCCCCACGAGGAGGGTCTGCGGTGTGGCTTCTGCGATTGTCGTCACACGATCAAAAGACATGCAAGGCTTGCGGACGGCAGGCGAAGGGCCATGCACGACAGCCTGTGAGCAGTAGGGAAGCGTGTCAACCGGAACGAGCGATTCGTCCGGCCTTGCAGTCACCTTGAGTGTCCCTCCGAGAGCCTCGAGCTCACCCCACCGTTCTCGGATGTAGAGCTCATACACCCCCACGTAGCCGACAAGAATGGACAGGCTCACGCCATAAAACAGGCAGCCGAGAATCCTGTGGCGCACTCTCACCCTCACGCTTGTCGTGTACGCAAAGCAATCGTCCAGGTCCATATTTGTCCGTACGTAGTTCTTACGAACACACCCGGAGGCGGACTGCTGACGGGGTTTGCGTTGTGCTCGCCGCGTCGTGACGCTAAATGCTCGCAACTGAAGCGGCGCGAAGGACGGACGTCTTCATGGAAAGTTAGAGGTTTGTTGAAGGCAAATCGAAAGTTAGAGGTGGTCACGAAGAAGGGGAGACCCTCGTACGCGTACGGAGGACCACATGCCGTTTCGTGAAGGGTCGGTGCGTGTCGTGCCCCCCTCGGCCTTGGTGAGCAGTCACACCCGTGCTCCCCGCCATCTCCATCGCCTGGTCTGCGATCATCGCATTGCTTATCAGCCACGAGAGGAGAGCGTGGCCGAGGGCTGCATAGACTCGATCGCAAGATCCCAGATTTGCCAACAACATACCTACAAGAAAGTAGTGATCTGATCACCCGAATGCCACGTTCGGATCGCTTCTCATCGCAAACCCCGTCAGCAGTCCTCCTCCGTCCGGGAATGTACGTAAGAGCTACATACACTGAGGGAGAGATCGCTTCGGTGAAGGGGGTGAACCGTGCCATCCTCGATCGCCGCGTGCTAAGCTCGCTTCCGAGCTCTCACGCCGCGCGTAGGGCCCCTAGGGGCCTAGAGAACACAACCCCCTCTCTCTTTTCTCCCAGTAAGCTAAAAGTACGTACGTACGTACACTGATGAGCAAAACACAAACAAACAGAGAGAGAAAGGCACCTCCGTCCGCCTCTGGACAGGGTGGCCCGCACTAACTGACCCCTGTTAAGTAACTCGTTCGCTTTCCACCCACTGTGATTTAGATCTGTGTCTTGATTTGCCAACAAATACCTACAGCATGAGAGAGAGACACACACATGCCGTGAAACAGGGAAGTACACGGGACTTCTGGTGGGGGCCTCCGATGACGGGCGGCTGCCGACCATATCAGAATCGCGTCTCGCCGTGGGGCACAGCAGTGGCGACGCTACCCTCGCCAGACTGCATGCTTTGGAAATCGGGGGTGCCTGCACGACGACAACAAGGAGGTGGTGAGGGCCTTTGCCAGCAAGGCGTGGCTCGCGTGCAAGCTAGAGGTGGACCGGACTCGGAAGGTGCAGCGTAATGACAACAGAGCTTTCAACGGCCGGCGGCGCGTCCTCTTCTCCCCGAGTCGCTACACCGAACTCTTCTTCCTCGACGAAGCGACCGCCCTAGCGGCCGGCCACCGCCCCTGCAGCTGCTGCCGCCGCGCCGCCTTTGATGCATTCATGGTTGAATGGGCGCGGAGCCACCCGTCCGAGGAGAGGTGGTCCGCCGCCCGAGTGGACACCGCTCTGCACACGCAGCGCATCGATGGCGGCGGGCATAAGCGGCGGCATGCAATCAGCGGCGACGTGAAGCATCTTCCCGACGGTGCAATGCTGGAGCTAGTGCGGGAGGGCGAGGAGGAGTCATCCGCGTGGCTGGTCTGGCGAGGCTCGCTTCTCCGCTGGTCGCACCAGGGCTACTGCGAACGAATTTCCAAGGAGTTACCGCTGCCTGGTGGCTCGCTCCTCACGCCGCCTGGGACCATCGCGGTGCTCTCCAGCGGCGCCATCGTCCCGCGCGTGGACCCGAGTGCAGACCTCCTGAGCGCGCAGCCGCCCGGATCCAGTGTTTAGCGGGGATTGGAACACGGCTCTAGATCAGTGAGGAGCAAAGCCTTTCTTTCGTTTCCTTTCCAGCACCCCTCCCGCGACTCGACTGTGAAGTGTGAGCTGTCGGTGCGGAGGGTCCGCCCCACCTGCCCCAATGGTCCGCCCGCAGGCGCATTCGTTTGTATAAAGCCGTACTCGAGTCTCGACTGCGACGCACTGTGCTGTCTCGTCGTGCGAGATTTGCCGATTTCGCGGGCGCCCGGGGTTGTGCTTTTGTGTGTGGCGATAGCGACCTGCGATAGACCAGCGCGCAGAGCGCGCCATCGGAGGTATTTCCTTCTGAATAAGAAGGTATGCGTGACTCAAAACTATGGGGCTTCGGCTTGCCCATCCCGGAGTGGTTTTCGACCCCACACACAAACCCAGTGGTGACGGGATGGTGTCGTGTGGTGAACTCAGGCCCACAGAATCACAGAGAGTGAGACAGTGCATCCCGGGTGATCCGACTTCCCGGATCCCGCTGAACAAGCTCCTCTTTTGGCTCGATCGGTCACACCGCCACAACCGCCGACGTCTCACAGTGAGATGATGGAGGGGGGGGACGACACCGCCTCGGCGGCGTGCACCTCGACCCTGTCCCGTGAGCCGTGTTTGTGAGGACCCCCCAATGAACACACCAGTGAGGGAAGGGCGAGACGATCGCGAGGGTTGACCGTACCAGCCCTATCGGTGCTCAAGTCTCAAGGTCTGTGAACAGGACCCCATTTTGTGACTGTCACTGTCTTGCGGCGGTCCTATTCCCAGCTAAGCCTAAGGGGCCAATTCTTATTAGAGCAAGGTGGCCCTCTCAGAGACGCTCGAGCCGCGATGGTGCGCTTTAGCGTACAGATACAGACAGTGTGAGTGAGTGAGTATTCTTGATACGAAACCACGACGACAACACACCAGTCGACAAGAAATCACGACTCTCACAGTGATTTGGGCTCGGCAGCTTGTCAGCCCTCAGCCGAAGCTGGGGCCGGTCCCGTCGCTGAGAGAGCCCGCGCCGATGAGTTCGACGCGGTCGGGGGGGCCTGCGGAGAGGCCAGCGAGGTGGCGATCGCTGTACTTCATGGTGCCCTCGGTGGGGCGGCTGACAAGCCAGAGGTCGATACTCTGGACGACCCATAGGATGCCACGAATGCCTGAAGGAGAGGGAGGCGAGGCCAGAGGCAGGCTCAGCTGCTCTCGGGTGATCCCGCTTTGGTGGCCGAAGGACCCGATGGTCCTGTCACATTCGTGTTCCGAGTCGTGGGGGTAGAAGAATTCGAGGTAGAATCGAGTCAGCACATCCTTGTAGTACAGCGGACCGCCAGGCTCGCCGGCAGCATCCGCAGGGAGGCAGCATATGAGGCACCAGTTTTCTGGAGTGCTCAGCAGCTGCGGCCGCGGTGGCAGAGTCGGCCGCGGTTCGAGCGAGCAGCTTTTGGCTGCGGGCTCGAATCGCGGAAGGCTCATGCCCTCGCGGAGCGACGCGGGTCGCGCGGCGTGCGCGTGTGCGAAATGCGACAAAAGACGAAAGACGACAGGCGCCTGAGCGACGTCTGAACTCTCCCAGTCGACTCGCATCGGTTGCCTCCATGAACGGCGGAGCTATTCTCGCACACACACAGATACAGACAGTGTCGATGTATGTATGTATGTAGTAAGGTGACGAACAGCCAGGCTCGGACTGGACATCTTGTGCTTTTGTGAACAGCGTCGACTTGTACGAAAACCCGGTAGGTCGCCGAAAGGCCGCGGAGTACAGTGAATGCACGTATGGGCTGCCTGGGCTGCCTGGGCTGTTGCCCGTCGCGCTCCGCGAAGCGAACGTCAGCGGTTGCGCCGTCCTCCTCAGTGACGCCCCAGGACGTGTTTCTGAGGACGCAGCGGGCGCCGCCTCGGGCAGTGCGGGCCGCGGCCTTTGTGGAGATCCCTCTGGATACGGCGCCACCTGCGGAAATGTGGAAGGCACCATCATCTCTGTCGATGGACAGCCTTCCCATGTCCGCCCCGCCGACGCCAGTGCCGCCGCCGCCGCGAGCGCTGCCACCGCGGCAAGGCTCCCACAAGGAGATTGCGGCGGCGCGCGAGCGCGTGCTGCTACGGCAGCCAGCCGTGGTGCAGGCACTTGTACAGGCTAGCGCCGCGGGGACGAAGTGCACAGACGTGGTGCTCGATAGCTTCAACACAGCCGACACCTCGCTTCAGAAGGCCGCGGCGGCGATCCTTGACAAGATAGCCGCCTCGCCGGCCAAGTCACGGCGCAGCACGCGGGCGGCGGCCTCGGCGCGGCTGCGTGCTGCGGTTGCGGCGGATGAGGCGGCGAGGCAGGCGGCGTACGCCCGCGCCGCCTCGCACATCGCCGTCGGCGCGGCGGCGCAGGAGGTCCTCTTGTCTCTCCGCGACTACGCAACCCTCTGCGACGTCCTCGTCGACAAGTATGCGGCGATGCTCACCGCGGGGGACCCGGCGCACGCCTCGCTCGCTTCGCTGTACGTCTCTCTCGTCGGGCAGCACGGCGCGCTGGCGGGAGAGCTGCACCACCGGGAAGCGCTCAGGGACCGGGACGCGGAGGAGGCGCGCGCTTCTCAGCTTCGCTCTAAGTAAGAGCAGGGGCTTACACGGGGGCTCGTTCGTTACCGTACACACCTCTTCCTCTGACCTCTCTCGCGCGCGCGCTCTCCCTCTCGTACGTCGTAGCAGTTCGTACCTGCGACGGTGTATCATTCACTTTATGCCACCGTTGCATATCCGGATATGCAACGGTGGCATAAAGTGAATGATACACCGTCGCAGTACCATCGTGACCGCGTGGCGGGTGTGTGTGTGTGTGCTGTGGCGTGGCGGTATTTTCAGTATAGAGTCATACACACCGGATACCGCCTTCTATTAACCCGATAATAGATCACTTCTCTTCTGTGACTTCTCTTCCTCGTCCTGCTCTTGGATGTTCGGGCTTTTCGGTTTTCGCCCTGCGCGCGAGGGCGATCGACGCAAGTCGCAGCCGGACCGATACGCCGCCCGTTCCGCGTTCGCCGAGAGAACGCGGGGCCCCGGTCACCCGACGCGTAGTCACTCGTAGCGAGCCGGCCAGAGCTACGCAGCACAAGCTATATGCCGGGCAGCACCAGCGCCCACATGGCCTCGAGCGCCTCCGACACCGCCTGCGGGGCAAGGCAAGGAGCAGCGCGGAGGTCGCTCGCGGTTTGAAGGGTGGGCCGGTCTCCCCGGGCAGGAGCACGAGGCGAGGGCATCCTCGCGCGTCTCGCTGTTGGGCAGCTGTTGGGCGGCCCCGGCGGACCTGCAGCGCCGGCAGCAGCGCTCGCCGCCTCGCGGTCACGTCCCGCACGCGAGTCGCCACTCGTCGAACCAGCAGCAGGTTTGCCCACGTCGCGGCGTCGTCTCCGGGCTCGCTGCCTGGGGGGATGTCCGATAGGTGGGGGGGCGGAGACCGCGGCGGGGAAAGGGCGGCGGCGGGGCGGGGCGGGGGGGGGGGGGGGGGGGAAGGGGCCCCCAAATTTCCCTCCCCCCTGGGCCCCCGGCTTCCCCCCTAATCTGCCCCCCGGAACGGCG
>NW_005202428.1:1264437-1287959 GCF_000372725.1 Emiliania huxleyi CCMP1516 | reverse complement strand
AGGTCCTCGTCCGAGTCCGCGCCGTCGTTGTCGTCGTCGTCGATTCGGCGGCCGTCGTCTCCGATCCGGAAGCCGCACCCCTCAAAGGTGCGCTCGTCGTCCACGGCAGCGTGCCTCACCCAGCGCAAAGCCTCCGCGCGGGTGACTCCCGTCCCCTCGCCGTCCGCCACGTCGGCGAGCCGCGCCCTCGCCCGCGCCGACAGCCCGTACGGCACGCCGCGCCGCCGTATCGAGGCGCCCAGCTCGGAGAGTGCCGACTGCGTCACTCGCTCCCGCTCCTGCGGCGCGCCAGAGTCAGATCTGAAGGCGGCATCGTGCGTGGTACTGGAAGTGGTACTGGAGGCATCGCGTGGAGAAGGGCTATGATGAATGCAGTCGAATACGCGTCCTCTTGAGTGCCGTGCGGGATCTGTACTCATCTAGACTGCCTCTCCTCCTCGTACTCGGCCTGCGACTGCAGCCCAAAGCTAGGCATCTCGGTGCGGTGCAGCAGGCCGGTGCAGAGACGCATCGCGATCGTCGCCGCCAGCGGCGACAGCGCCGCGAGCACCGTGCGCGCGAGCCACCGCAGCCACTCGAGCAGGTGATGCAGCGCCGCGCCGCGCCGCCGCTCCGCCCTCCTCCGAGCCTCCAACCAGTAGGCTTCCGGTCCCGCGCGAAGTTCCGCGGCTCCCGACACCAACCGCGCCGCTTCCGCCGCCGCATCCTCCGCCAGATGAGACGTCTCTGGCGGCAGCGGGGCCGGCGCTCCTGAGGAGCCGGCGGCGGCGACGAGGTAGGCACAGACAAGCAGGCACACTGCGCCGAGGACGCAGAGGACCGTGCCGAGGGCCCGTTTCGCGTCGCGGCCGCGGCTCTGGAGTGCCGTCATGAGCAGCTTCGGAGACTGGAGCGCGAGCAGGAACAGGAGGCAGTACAGCGGCGAGAGCGCAGGTCGAACAGCACACGCAGCGCACGTGAAGAGAACGCCGCCGCGGGCGGCGTAGCGTATGAGCCGTGCACGCAGCAGCTTCTGGCTGGGAGTCAACAGCGACATTTTGCCAGCCTCAGCCTCAAGCCAGCGGGAGGCGGAGGACGGTGGTGGAGGTGGGAATAATGCAAGCCTCCCGTCGTTTCCGGCCGCGCCCTGAAATAAAGAAAGCACTGAGCTGGTGGTCCACGGAGGACCGCGCTGCCTGTCGCTGTCCGTTGTCAGGACCAGGAGAACCCCCTGCGCCCCTGATCGTCCCCAAATCCCTGCTCGTGCAGGTGTGCGACTGTGCGTGTGGCGTGTGGGGACCACCCTTCCTCCTCCCAAGTCCCATCCCTCGTTTGGGCTGTCTGTTTTCTTTCTTTCTTTACCACTCGACTGGAGGAGCCAGGCACGCTAAAGCGCCTCGGCCGCAACGGCTTCGTCCAACAAGGCGCCAGCGCAGAGGGCAGCCCCAGCGCCTCCCCTCCTCTCCACTGCACCGTCCCGCCTCGGCGGCCTTGCCTCTCGCGCCTCGGCGCTGGCGCCTGCTCCGCGCCGCCGGCCGGCGGAGCACGGCGCTGCACACAGCAGGCGCTGCCGCCTGCCCCTGCGCTTGCCTCGCCGCCACAAGCTCGACGTCTCCACCGCGCCGATCGGCCACGTGCGGACGGTCCCGCCTCCCGTGCCGCTGCCCGAGGCGGCAGGCTGCCGGCGCAGCAGCGGCCACCACCCGGGGCCTGGCTCGAGGCGGCCGGCGTCCGCCGCATCCGAAGAGCGGTTGGCAGGCTCGGAGCCGAGGCGCCGCTGCCCTCGCGGGGCCGCCGGCTCGGACCAGCCCTGGTGGCTCGTCGACAGCTTGTCCCAGCAGCGCGCGCGCCCCCACGCGCACTGAAAGAGCTGCCCGCTGCCTGCCGCGCCGCGCGAGCCGTCGGCCGGCTCGCCTCCAAACTGCCTCCGCCACAGCGCGGCGAAGCGTCGCACCGCCGCCTCGTAGAGCAGCCTGTCTGGCCGCAGGTCGGAGGAGAGGGCGCGCGCCTGAGCCGAGAGGGGTCGAGCAGTCGGGGCCCGTCCCGGTCTCCGCCTGTGTACCCTCGGGCCGAGAGGCTGAGGGCGGAGGGAGAGGGAGGAAGAACGACACGGCAGGGAGGGAGGGGCGCACGGCGCGGGCCGAGAGGTTGGCCGCCGCACGTGAGTCGCGCGGGTTGTAGGTGTAGACCGCGGGGAAGTGCCCCAGCCGCAGGTCCAGCGCCGCGTCGAGCAGCGCCAGCGAGCGCGAAAACTCCTCCGTCAGCGCGACGAGAGGCAGCCGCGCCACGCGCGCCAAGGCGCGCTGCAGCCGCGCCGCCTCGGTGTCGCGGCGGCCGAGGGGCGGCGCCAGCAGGTCGAGGTAGACGTTGAGGCCGCACGCGCGCCGCTCGGCCGCCGGGAAGCGCGCAAACCTCTCGAGCGAGAGGGCGGCGCGGCGCAGCCAGCGGCGCAGCCGGCTCCCGCGAGGGCAGTCGAAGTGCTGGTGGTCCTCGACAGAGGTGGCAAAGGCGGAGCGCAAACGCGCCAGCGGCTCGCGGAAGCTCATCAGCCACGCGCAGCACTCCTGCTCCACATCGCACTTGGCTGCGAGCTCTGCTGACGACCGGTGACCTCCGTGGTAGAGGATGCTGCCGCCGGCGACCTCTGGCCGGGCGAGCACGTCGTACAACCGCCTGCGCGGCTGGAACAGCGAGCCGATGGTGCTGCCGCCGGTCTTTGGCGGATGGATGAAGAGCAGCGTCGCGCGAGGAGCCGTGCTGTCGCGAGCCGCGGCGGTGGCCGGCATTGACGTAAACACAAACACCTGCCGCAGGCCAGCAAGCGAATTCGGGCTCGCGACACAGTGCGGGGTCAATACAACTACCGTCCCTCTCATGAACGCACTCCTCCTCCCCTCCACCCACCCACACTTGCAGTCGATTGCAGTCCTCGACATCGACCGTAGCTGCTATCCCGCAGACCGGCACGCGGATCACAGCGGCCCTCCACCCCCGTACCTACATGTACCCTCAGTCCCTAGTTTAAGACCGTGTTCGAAGAGACGCCAATCGCACCAGCCCAGTGGTCATTGTCACGCGCGAGACGCTGCGGCGTGCGTCGCATTCGGCGTTATGCCGCCTCTCCACCCGTGTACTCGCCGTCGGCCTCCGAGCCGCTGAGCGACTCATCGCACTCATCCTCACTGGATCGCGGGTCGCGGCGCCAAGGCTCGTTGCCCAGCATGCCCGCTTGGCCAAAGAACTCGTATGCTCGTCCAAAGCCGCGCGTCGGATCGTGCGGAGCTTTGAGCCCATAGCCAAGCGCGTCGAGAATGGGGTCAAAGATCGAATCTCGCACGACCGTGTCGCCCCAGCTCACTGAAGCCCAGCCGCGCACAAGCGTGTCGTTCACATCGCAATGGGAAGGTCCACATCTCTCAAATCGATCCCACAGGTACCACAAAAGCGCTCCGCGCATGACTTCATCGGAGAAGGCTTCGGCTGCGTGTTCTGTGCAATGGTTGTTGGCGAGCATGCTGCAAAAGTAGGGCTTCGTGATGCACGCGCCCGTGTCGGCCTCCTCCTCAAACTTGGCCGTCACTCGCTTGCGGTAATCGATGAGGCGGGTGAATTGCTCGTGAGGCTGCTGCCCCCGCCAGGCCGGGGTGCGCCGAGGATCGGCCCATTCTGCGGGCACGTCGCTGTCGATGTACGGGGCCTCCTGCCAGCCGCACTGGAACGACACAGACAGCCGCTCGGCGTGCACAGACCAGACGTGGGCGTCTGCCGTATCGCTGCAGATGGTGTTGAAGCGGTGGCATGTGGAGCCGAAGGAGAGTATGCTCGCGCTGCTGGGCACGCTGCGCACGACGAGCCGAACCAACTCGTCATCAAGCCATTCAAAGAGCGCCATCGTGATGGGCACGCTTCACCGACAGTGTTGATGGGTGGTGGGCCCCGGGGGGGCGGTAGGCACACGCGCAAAAATTTCTTTTTTCTCTTTGTCCGCGCGCGAATTCTTTCCGCCAAGCTGCGCTCGATCAGCGGGTAGGAAATGAACGGTCCCAACGAGGGGCCGGAATCCGAGGCAGCCGCCCACGCAGGGTACCCTAAACCGAGGACCCATTTGGGACTCGTTGGGGCTCTGCTCGACGTGCCGCTGCGAGCGAAGATTTCCGCATGAGTTTGCTGGCCTCGACGCTCGCGCTGATCGGAGTGGCTCCGCTCGTCTCTCACCTCCGCGGCTCCGGGAGCACGCCGCTGCTCCTCGTCGACGGCAACAACCTCCGAGGCGCCACCATGTTCGCACTGTCTCAGGAGGCGCTCGCCTCGGAGCTGGCGCGGTGGGCCGCAGCGGCGGAGCTGCCGTGCGTGCTCGTCCTCGACCACGGGACGGAGCAGCGGTGCTGGCCACTCGGAGACTTTCTCTCCGTCACGCTCGCTGGCCCCGCGCAGAGCGCCGACGACGCGCTCGTGCGCGACACAAACTGGGCGCTCCGCGCCGGCCTCGACGTCACCGTCTTCACCTCAGACCGCGGTCTCACCTCACGCGTCCGCAGGCAAAAGAGCCTGGGGACGGTGCAGGCGACGATCGCGTGCGGTGGAACCGCACCCTGTCCCGCGCAGCGCCGCTGACCTTCCTCTGAGCTGAGCATAGGTCGTCGCCTCCGCAGCGCTCGCGCGGCTTCTGTGGGACTTTGAGCGCTCCGGCGGCGGGGGCGGAGAGAGCACGGCGCAGCGCGCCCGCGGTGCGGAGCGCCTCGCGCTGTGGCTCGACGCCGCCGCCGAGGCGGCCGGCGAGGCGTCGGCGTCGGGTGTGCCCGCGCCAGTGCTGCGCGACTACGCGAGATACCTTGCCACCGCTCCAGTGGGGGCGCGCGACCCAGCGGTGCCGTCGCCGAGCATGAAGCGGCGGCTGCGCCGGCAGCGAAAACATCGCTCCTTTTTCAAGGGCGGCGAGGCGAGCGCGTCGCCCTTAGCCAACGGGTAGCTGGGGTTTGTGTGAACTATATATGCATCACCAATGTATCGCTTACGCTTATCGGTCGGACTCGGGAGAGACACCTCTGACTCCTCTGTACAACCTCTGCCGCGAACGGGGATAGCTCTTCATCTGTGAAAGGACGACGCTTAGGCCGCGCCAGAGCTGCCCCCGCCCGCGCGCGGCGCCGCCATCAGAGCGGGCTGCGCCACAGCGACGAGGCTTGAGGCGAGCAGCAGCAGCAGCAACAACCAGCGGCAGCAGCCCCCACCGGAGGGTCCCTCCTCCTCGTCCGGCTCCTCCACCACCACGTCCAGCAAGCCGCGCCGGAAGCTGACGACGACGCGCGCGGGCGGCACCGCAGCGCCGCGCCGACGGCGCGGCGGCGGCGCGCCACAGCGGGCGGCGAGCACCGGCGTGCCTTGCGCGGCGGACGGCCCCTCGTCGCCGACCTCGAAGAGGCGGAGGAGCTGCCCGCCGGGCGGCCGCCCCACCTCGAGCTCGACCTCGCAGTTGACGGCGCTGCCCGCGGGCAGCAGCACCGTCGGCGCCTCCCCCGGCCGCTCGAGCGCCACGGCGCGCCCGAGCGGCTCCTGAGGCGCCGCCCAACCTTGCTTGCTCAGCGTGCGCGCGACGCGAGGGTCCGACGCCGCGGCGAGCGTCGCGGCTCCGTAGGTGATGTCGACGGCAGTGGCGCGGAGCAGCGCCGCCGCCCCCTCCGCAGCCGGCCCCGGCCTCGCCTCTGTTCCCGCGGCCGGCAGCCCCTCAGGCTGCGGCAGCACCTGACGCAGCACCTGACGCAGCTCCCTCTCCACGAGGCACGCGAGGCCGAGCAAGTCGTCCTCGAGCGGCTCCGCGAGGCAGAGCACCGCCGCGCGGACAGCGCAGCGCGCCCCCTCCCCCTCCCCTCCCTCCTCGAGGGCGGTGCGCAGTAGGCCCGCCGCCTGCTCCGCCGCCTCCTCGGCCAACTCCTCCCCCTCGCCCGCCGCCAGCTGCAACTCAAACTCGCGCACCGACCCGTCCTCGCGCGCGAGAGAGACGGAGTGGCGGACCGGCTCGTGCGGCGCCTCGGAGGCAGGCGTCATCTGGGAGGCAGCCCTCCTCTCCGCCAGCTTGGCCAGCACCGCCTACACCCGCGCGGCACCTCTGTCTCTCTCTCTCTCGACGGCGTCGCGCGGTAAAGCGGCGGCCCGGGGGCGCCTCGGATGCGACGGCGAGCGCAACGCGGTTGAAGGGCGAGCCGAGGCAGCCGCTCACCTCCTCCTCTTCCTCGAGCTGACGCAGCAGCAGCCCCGCCACGCGCCTACCCGAAGGCTCCGAGAGGGCGCTGCAGCGAGGCACCACGCGTGGGGCGGCAGCACTGCTGCCGCCGCGCCGCTCGAGGGAGGTGACGCCCACGCCCTCGCTCGTCACCGTACGCACGACCTCCCACCCGCCTCCGGGGGAGACGGCCCGCCGCGCCACGGACACCGCAAGCCCGCTCGCGCCCCAAATCACGACCGCCGCCGTGTCGTCGCCGCCTCCGCACGCCCTCGCGAGAAGAGGCTGCAGCCGCGGCGCGGCGAGCAACGCGGCGGCCTACTCACAGCCATGCGCTGTGAACAGCGCCTCCTCACTGCAGCCGCCGCATGCAGACTAGACGCGGCGGCCCAAGACGGGAAATCTCGGCCACTCTCGGCTAGATCTCGGCTAGGTCTCGGCTAGATCTCGGCTAGATCTCGGCTAGATCTCGGCTAGGTCTCGGCTAGATCTCGGCTAGATCTCGGCTAGATCTCGGCTAGATCTCGGCTAGATCTCGGCTAGGTCTCGGCTAGATCTCGGCTAGATCTCGGCCTCGCTCTCGACGGCAAGCACCGCGAGCCCGGCCATCACCGCCGCGTCGGCGACGGACTGGCGCGCGGCGAGGCTGGCGCCGGCAGGCACCGTGAGGACCGCGTGAGTCGGATCGGCGCCGGAGTCGTCGTCATGTGCGGCGGAGGCGGCGGCGGAGCGGAGAAGCTTTGCGAGCACCTGCAGCGGCGGGCCGGCGGCCGTGGGAGGGGAGGGGAGGGGAGGGGAGGGGAGGGGAGGGGAGGGGAGGGGAGGGGAGGGGAGGGGAGGGGAGGGGAGGAGGAGAGGGAGGAGGAGCCAGAAGGCGCGGCGCGGTCGGGAGGTCGCTGCTGAGGCTGCGGCGGGGCGAGCCGAGCCGAGAGAGAGAGGAGAGAGAGGGAGAGAGAGAGAGAGAGAGAGAGAGAGAGAGAGAGAGAGAGAGAGAGAGAGAGAGAGAGAGAGAGAGAGAGAGAGAGAGAGAGAGAGGCCGCCTCCTCGGGCGCCACCATCGTCTCCACCTCGAGAATGCGCTTTTTATCCGTCTTGGACCCCTTGTTGGCGGCGGCGGCGAGGCGACGGCGGACCTCCTTCTCGGAGCGCTCGTGGGAGAGGGCGAAGCGCGCGCGGCCGGCGGTGAAGCCTCCCTCGTCGCGGTCCGGTGCGAGCGGACAGGCAGAGAAGGCCTCCTCTGTCGAGAGCCACCGCGCGCCGTCCAGAGAGGAGTACGAGCGGCCGAGCAGTCGCGTCGGGCGCAGCAGCGTGTGCTGCGGCCGCCGGCTCCACTCAGCCGCCGCCGCCTCGCCCAGCAGCACGCTGCCCGGACGAACAAAGCACGCGGCCGCGCGAAGGCTCTTGCAGTCGCTGCCAGCCGAGGCGGCGTTGAGCGTAGCTGGCGCATTCGCCTGAGCGTCCCATCCGGCGAGAGATATCGCCCGCTCGCCCACGTGCACACCGATGGGAACCTGGCGACTGCCGAGGGGATCGGTGATCGCAAACTCACCATCAGCGGTCTCCAGGATCGTGGAAACATTGTCGAGGTTTGGCGCGACCTGCCCGGCTGGCGTGGCGACAACTTGCACGGGCGTTGGTAGCACGGTGGCGAGTCCGCCGCCGGTCCCGGAGGTGTGAGCGGAAAGTGACATATATACACCACGTGTATGTGCTCAGTTAGAACCTCTTCAGACCCAGGTTCCGACCTCTGCGTGGCCGACTCACACAGCGAGCGTTCCTGTCTCCCTGCTGCCGATTCATCGGTGGTGCTCAGTCAAGATATTGTAGAGACCGACCATATGCACAATATCTTGACTGAGAGCTAAGCCCAGTTCGACGATCGGCAGCCTCACCGCGGGTCGCGCCGCTGTGCAGCGAGAGCCAGGCTCGCCCGGCGAAGGTGACCAGAGAGTGCTCAACAAATACCAGAAAAAATCAGGGAGCCTCAGAGAGTGCCACTGCCACCATCCAGGCCGCGGGAGCCGATCGGCTGCGCCGAGGACAGCTCCCTCAGTGTGCTCCGCGCTCACCAGTGTGCGCGTCCAGCACTTTGGCGGCCAGCCACCGGACGAGTTCTTCGACTCTGGAGGACAGAAAGGTACCGTTTGAAAGGTATTTTCATGCTCTATTGACTGGCGAAAAAACCCCCCGCAAAATGTTTTCACAGCGGGCGTGATTCACAGGTAAGCATGAGCGAAGCATGGGGTCCGAAGAGGTTAGCACCACCTCTTCTTCGCGTCCGTCTCCCGAAAAGAATTCGAACGCCCGCACGACAGGGGTGTGGTAGGGGCCGAGAGCGAGGGGTCCGGGGGGGAGCACAAACATAGGACGCCCAGAATTGCCCTCGTGCCGCCGAGTGCATATCCTATGCGAGAGAGATCCCCTTTGCCCTGTGCCCAGAGCCCTCTCCGCGCGGCGATGCGCCCTCCCCCCTCGCTTTTGCAAAATCCTGCAAAGGTGGGGACGTGTCTGTCCTCGACCCAGCCCTAGCTTGGGATGTCCGTTGTATTTATTTATTTAGGGGCGCGGACTGGCGCGGATTGGGAGAGAGAGAGAGAGAGTTGTTTTGTCGGATTGGCACACGCCACACCGCACACCGGCTCCCGAAAAGAACTCGAGCGCCCAGGCCAAGACTCCGACGAAGCCTTCACATAAAACACAACCCTCCCGGACCCAAGACGCACAAGCACAGACAGTCGAGAACTCGAGACGGGATAGATAGCAAGAGAAAGACACGAAACCTTCACACAGAAAGCATTGAAAAAACGGGCGGCACCACGGGCCGCCACGGCGGATGGGGGTAGAGGGATGCGTAAACGCACGTGCGGACGGATAAAATTACGTGAACGCCGCTCACGGCAGCGCCTTTGCCCGTGCATACGCAGGGCGGCTGCGGCAACGCTCGAGGTAGGCGGCAAGGCCTTGCAGCTGCGGCGCCTCTCCGCTCCAGCGCTCGCCCCAGCCGATCGATTCGGCCCAGTTGCAGCAGTGGACCAGCAGGATGTCGGCCGCCGAGAATTGGCTGCCGAGCAGGTACTCGCCACCGGAGCGGCCCAGCTCGTCGGCGAGCACGTCCACCACCTTGTCGGCGTGCTTGCGAGCAACCTCGGTCGCCTCCGGGTTCGGCGCGCCGATGAATTTTGCCACGTCGCTCGCGTGCTTGCGGTGGATCCAGAGCGCCTGGCAGTCCAGCTCGCCGTAGATGGTTGCTATCAGCTGCTCGTAGCGGCCGCGCGCTGTCGTGGCGGGCGGCGGCACCAGCTCCAGCGCGGAGGTTCGGTACTTGTCGCCGAGATAGGTGTTTATCGCGACGCTCTCGTATATCGTAAACTCGCCGTCTATCAGCGTCGGTACCTTGCCAAAGGGATTGCTCGCGTTGGCCTCTGCAGAGCGCGGGCGCACCGGCTCGTGCACATACGGCACGCCGAGCTCCTCGAGCATCCACAGGTTGCGAAGCGGGCGGAAGCGGGCGCTACCGATGAGCCGGAGCGACATGTGATTTCCTCTTTGCGCAGCGAGAGACGAGCTTGTCGTTCTCGGACCTTGCTGTAAATCACCGCACTCTCTCCTTTCGACGCCAGATTGACACCGAGACTCACGCGGGCAGTCGAGCAAGCAAAAAGGCGAGAAAAGAATTTTACAACAAAACTCCCTCGCACAACACTGGGCACAGGACTGGGCACGGGACTGGCTCGCACTGGCACTAACACAGGTACACCACGAGAAAAGAATTCTTCGCTTTGAGGTCGCACGACACGATTCACGCGACAGGCGAGGCGCGGGCGACGGCAAAGAATTTTACAACCCACGCAAGGCGAGAAACGAAAAGCCAAAGGATAAACACCGTGTGCCATGCGCGGTTGGCGGTGCGGCTGCGGGGCGTGGACTCTGGACTGGCTCTAGGCACTGCGGTCTCAGACCTAGCTAGATCGACCTCTCTCTCTGGTGCACCACGGGCCGCGACGGCTGCTGGCAGCAGGCACGAAGAGGCAGTGTGCCGGCACAGTCGAGCCGGAGCATCGGGTTTTACTTGATGCTTATGGGGTCAAGTCTGACCTTATGCGGCCTAATATGCAATAATAATGCTATGCTCTCACTCAGTCTTTTGAGATATGATCCCTCAAAGTCGAATTTTTGTTTACTGGTGACCATAGTAGCGTCTAAAACCATAGTCGGTCTCAGACCTAGCTAGATTCTAGTTTCAAGAATGGCATTCTTCGAAGTAGAATGGGCGCCGCAGCGGCCCGTAGCGGCGCCCCCTGCGTGCCCACGGCCACCCCGGGGCCATGGGACATCCCCCCGGCCATCGGGGATGCTTGGTTTATCCATTACCCCATTTACACGGGCTGTGTTGCGGCGCGCCTCGAGACGCGCAGCGCAGCGCAGCGCGCAGTCCGCAGACCACAAAACAGATCAGAAGACGGCCGTGGCGACACCCGCTCTGGCGACAGCCCCGCAAAAGGCACTCGCTCGCCGGCAAGGACTACGGGTAGCACAGGCGGCAGCAGAGGTGGCGGTCCGGGTCGCAGCGCGCGTAGCAAGTCGGCCCCAGCGTCACGGGCGTCGGGCCAGGAGCCGGCTCGACGAGATCGAGACGAAGAGGACGAAGAGGAGGAAGACTACTCGAACTTGGACGAGGACTCGGGCGAGGAGCAGGACTCGGAGACCGGCCAGGGAAGCGACGACCATGACTAGGTGACACGAGGAGTAGATGTGACACGAGTAGTCCGCATTTCGCGCTGTCTGCTGTCTGCTCTCTTTCGCCGCCCGACCCTTTCGCCCGCCCACCACTTGCGAGCACAAATCTCACACCTCCACTGCCCTCGCCACAGGCGGCGACGGACTGACATCCAAGGCTCGAACGGCGGCAGCGCTCAACGGCCGCCGGCGGCCATCGTGCGTTTGCTTTTGCCATACGTGGCGCACCCCCCGGCGTCTGCTCTGGTTTGGGGGCGGGGGGAGGACTCTCATTTGCGGACTGTTGGGCTCTCTGTGTTGAACTGGGGCTTGTGCGCGAACCCCACCAGTCTGGCCGAGCGGCACGCCGCCGCTGGGGGCGTGAGAAGGCCGTGGGGGACGGCGGCGGACCCCATTCTTCGATACAGAATGGGCCCTCACCGCGGCCCGTCTGCTGCTGAAAATGTGGCATGTTGGGGGCTCTCCTGTGTGACTCCTCTGGCTCGCCGCGTTAAAGTGGCGCCTGTGTGTGACCAGCCCCAACCCCGGCAAGCGCCCCCCGGCCGCTGGGGCTGCGAGGCGGCCGGGTGAGCGCGCGCGAGACGCCATTCTAGATGTAAGGATGCCATTCTATAATCTAGAATGGCCAGGTAGGGCTGAGACCGACTGGGGACACGTCCCGCGGGACTCTCGGGTGCGGTTGGGGCTGCGGGCTGCGGGGGTGGGGTACGTATCTCGCAGCACATGACATGACTGTGCGCGACACATGCGCGGGAGACCGTGCCCGCGGGCGGGGGGGAGGCCCTCACGGCCTCCATTCCGACCGAGAGCAGCAACGGAGGGGGGCAGGAGGGCGCGCGGCAAGCCGCGGGGCTCAGCGCATAGCACGGGGCAACACTGACCGTCACTTGCACCCTTTCGCCCTTCTCATCACTGCCCCGGCGCCCACGCCGCGACCTTCTTGGGCAGCAGCTGGTCCGACACGTCCTCTCCGTGGCCTAGGCAGCCGTCCTCGCCCTCGCCCCACGTGAAGACGGCGCCGTCGGCGGTGCGGGCGATGCTGTGGTATACTCCAGCCGACACAGCGACGACGCGCTGGCCAGCAAAGGCCTCGACCTTCTTCGGCTGCCACTGGTCCTCCTCGTCGCTGCCCCAGGACCAAAGGGCGCCGTCGGCGGTGATGACGAGGCTGTGCTCCCCTCCCGCCGAGAGAGCGACGACCCGCTGCCCAGCCAACGCCTCGACCTTCTTGGGCAGCAGCTGCTGCTGCTCGTCGCCGTGGCCAAGCTTGCCCCAGTCTCCACCGCCCCAGACGGCGCCGTCGACGGTGAGGGCGAGGCTGTGCCGTGCTCCCGCCGACACACCGATGACGCGCCGCCCCGCCAACAGCTCGATCTTCTTGGGCAGCAGCTGGCCCTGCTGGTCGCCGTGGCCAAGCTTGCCCCAGTCTCCACGGCCCCAGCTCCAGACAGCGCCGTCGGCGGTGGTGGCGAGGCTGTGGGTTCCTCCAGCCGACACAGCGACGACGCGCTGGCCAGCAAAGGCCTCGACCTTCTTGGGCAGCAGCTGGTGCTGCTCGTCGCCGTGGCCCAAGCGGCCGTCGCCTCCATGGCCCCAGCTCCAGAGAGCGCCGACGGCGGTGATGGCGAGACTGTGCGCGGCTCCAGCCGACACAGCGACGGCGCGCCGCCCCGCGAAGGCCTCGACCTTCTTCGGCAGCAGCTGGGTCTGCCGGTCGCCGTGGCCCAGCGGGCCAAAGCCTCCCTCGCCCCAGCTCCAGACGCTGCCGTCGGCGGTGAGAGCGAGGCTTTGCGCGTCTCCAGCCGACACGCTCACGACGCGCTCATCCAGCGTCGACGGGAGGCGGGTCGGCGTGTTGAGCCGCGTCACGCCCTCGCCGTGCCCGAGGAGCCCTGGGACGGTTTCCGCTGAGCCGCACGACGAGAGCCGCCCCTCGCCGTCGATGAAGAGGCTGTGCAGATAGCCTGCAGCCGCCCTCACCGGCTGGTTGGACTCGCGCAGCAACGCAGCGAAGCACAGCCACCGCATGGCGCAGCTCTCGCCCTCTGGCTGCGCCGGCAGCTCGAAGCCGCGCTCTTGCGCCCACAAGCGGATGCCCTCCACCGCAAGCGCGGCGTGGAAGAGCAGCGAGACGGCCGCGACGCGAGCGATGTCGACGGGGTCGCAGCGGGAGAGGGCGCGAAGAAGGAGGTCCGTGGGGTCTGGGGAGACGGAGAGGTCGTGGTCGAGGAGGCGGGCGGGCGGCGGCGTGCTTGGCGAGAGAGCGGTGGAGGCGGCGGCGAGGCGGCGCGAGCGGCTGCGGTGGGGTGGACATGTACATCGCGTGAAATCATCCGTGAAAGAATTTTGGTGGGAAAAAAGTTTAGGAATAAATAGGTCGAGCCCTCATGCCTGCCTCTTCTCCCGCTCAAGCACCTCGGGCGCGAATTTGATGAGCAGCACGGTCGCCCCCTCCTCGTTGTCGTGCGCGGACACCTCTGCTGGGAACTGCGCCGCCTCGAGCACGCCTCGAACCACGCCTATCCGTGAGAACCGCGAGTCGCCTTCCCAGCCGCCCCGACTCGGGCGGTGAGGGTGTGCGGCCGCCGGCGACAAACGCAGCGCAGTTGACGGGCGCGGAGGAGATGAAGGCATTCACGAGCGGCTCCTGGGCAGCGACGCCGCGGGCTCAGACCGCACCCTTCCCGCTGGCTCTCTCTCCTCTCTCGCCGCTCGACCCGCCCCCTCGCCCCTCGGCTGCCTCCCCCGCCCTCACCCCCTCCCCGCGGCACCTTTTCCACAATCATGAATTCGTCGTCCGAGTCCTGGACTTTCTGCAGGCTGTCGGCGTGCGCGCCAAACAGCGACTTCCACAGCGCCTGACGCGAGGCGCCGGCCGCTCACCGTGCGACTGCCGCGGCGGAGGAAAGGGGCGGCCGCTGGGGAGCAGGCGCCTGGGTGATGAACTGCAGGATGCCGCGCACGCGCGTCTCTCGCTTTGAGCTCCTCTCGCGCCAGCAAGCAAGCTCCAGCGCGCGCCTGCCCACGCCGACGCCGGCGTCCTCGAGCCTGCGGGAGCGTCGGAAAAAGCGCGGCGTCGCGTGGGTGCCGCGACGTCTGTGCGCGGCAGGCGACGCGTGCGGCGCGGGCTCCGCGTGTGCGCGTGCTCACTTTGCGATGAGCTCATCGGCAGTGTTGACCCGCGTCTGCGAGTACTGAATCATCTCGGAAAAGAGGAAGGCGAAGGCGCTCTGGCTCACGACCTAGGTACGGGTCAGCGGTGCGTGCGGCCGAGGCCTGGGCGGTGGTGACAGTGTATCTGCAGGCAGAGCAAACCTCGCTGCGCTTCCGAGCCGTTCGGGTGGGGAGGAGCGTCGATACAGAGACTGACATGTGCAAGCTGAGCAACTCGCTCTCGATCGGCAGTGTCTCTCGGGCGTTCACAGCCTTGTTATTGAGAAGAAAATACCTCATATGGCGCTGTGCGCTGGCCTGTGAGAGGTTGAGGTGCGAGCCCTGGAGGCCCTGGGGATGGGGGGGGACTACCCGCGGGCTTAGAAGGCCCGCGCGCAGGGGGGTGGGGCATTGAGACCGGTCATGAATGAGTGCGCGACACGCATGTTCATTCACACAGCCACGTAGCCCCGACGTTCAGAGCTCCCAAACCCCCGACGCATAGTAGCTGTTGTAGGGCTGTTGGTGTGGCGAATCTATGGTGAAAGACTTCTCCCTTTCTTTTTGCAAAAGTGAACAAACTCGCCCATACGACGCAAAAGCATGCGCGACTTGCACTCTTTCGTGCCACTCGCTCGCCGGTACGCGGGGCATGGCCTCCCGCGCGGCTCGCGCTCACTCGGCCTGCCTCCGCCTCACGGCTGGCTGAACACGCCATGGGTCCGCCTGGTGCGGCGCTGCTCACTCGCTGCGCTGCACAAAGCTGCGAGAAGCAGGGTGGCCTCCTGAGCTTGAGCATGGCGCAGCGCGGCTGCTGGTGCTCGAGGGCGGCCGCGCAGTGGCGTGAGGGCCTGATTGGTGGTGACCTCGTGCTGCATCAGCGTGCGCAGCATGCTCCCTCACCCGGTGCTGAGACATGCTGGTGGGCGACTGGCGCCAGCTTCTCAGTGCTGTCCCTGGCGTTGTGCAGCATGTCGCAATACTCCTGCTGCGCTGACCGGCGCGCGGGGCGCGTCGTGCCGCGAGTGGAGCGAGAGGCTCGAGGCGCGCGGCTGTCGGTCAACCCTGCGGCGCATGCGCGCCGCCAAGGCTGTTCGACAGGCGACTCGCATTGTGGCGACGCGGTCGCCGTTACTCCAACTTTGCTTTGCCGATCAAAAGCGCCCGTCCTTTGCTTTTTAGCCGCCGAAATTTAGCTTGCTGTTTTTTTTCTTTATAGGCGTCTTCCAAGCTGCGTATTCTTCTTGTATTATCGTCGAGTAGTGCAGGTACTGCGTGGGGGCGGTACGTATTCCCGTATCACGTATCACTAGCTCCGAGTAGAGGGGGCGTCCTTGCAGTTAAGGGGAAACCTGGTACGCGGGTCCAACCCTCGGAGAGTATTCTTTAGCTCCGAGTAGAGGGGGCGGTCTGCTGCTAGGGGAAACCCGGAGCGCGGAGCCAACCCTCGGAGACCCGTGTTATGGCCCTGCGACCGCGCACCCCCGGGGCTAGGGCTCTCTAGCCCGTAACCCGATGCCGAGCGTCCGGCCAACTGGGTGCGCTTCTCAGCTCCCCGGTCCTGGGCGTGAGGTTGATGACCGCACTCCAAGTGCTCCAAGTGCCCAAGTACTCGCTCTCTTTTATGTCCCACCATGCAGAGCGCATCTCTCTCTCTCTCTTTCTCTGTTGTGCGAGGCGTGAACCGCGCCATTCGCTCTCACCTGGCAACCCTGTCTGCGCGTCTCGCGCGCGCGTGAACAGGGCTCCAGGCCCCAAATTACGTGTGAGTGTTAGAGTTGTTTGGTATTGCTAAAAATCTCTCTCTCTCTCCAAAAGTGAAGAAGAGAGTGAGGAAAGAAAGAAAGAAACAAAGAAAGCAAACAGCCAAGGCAGAAAAAGAAAGAAAGAAAGAAAACAGACACGCCAAACGAGGGATGGGACGAGGACAGGGTCCCCACCTGCACGAGCAGGATTTTGGAAGAACGATCAGGGGGACAGGTGGGGCTCTCCTGCTCCTGACAAGGGACACGACAGGCTCGCAGCGCGGTGCGCGGTGGACTCCCACATCCACTGGCGGTCTCATCTCAGTCTAGCGACCTGCCTCCAGCTTGTCGCTGGCAGTCTCTCCTACCACAGGCATACTGACACAGGGGTGGCAGGGGCGGCGGCACGAGTCTCCCACATACTATGCGGGCCTCACTAGAGGTGCGGCCTGTGCGTGTCCTCGCCCTTGAGGGGGGAGGGGAAGGGGCTGTGTGTCTGTGCATGTGTGTGTGTGTGTGTGTGTGTGTGTGTGTGTGTGTGTGTGTGTGTGTGTGTGTGTGTGTGTGTGTGTGTGTGTGTGTGTGTGTGTGCGTGTGCGTGTGCGTGTGCGAGCCGCCCTGAACGCCACGAGCGCGCCGCGAGCGCCGTAGCGCCGGCGAGCGCCGTCGGCAGCGCGCGACCGCCATACCCAAAAGCGGAGGTACATCAGGAGCCGCAGCCGGCCTGCTCTATCAGCCCCGCAGCCGCGGTGGCGCGACCGGACCGCGGTCGCTCCAGGCGCCTTTTGGCCCCGGTTCGAATCGCGGTTGGCGCGCGCCCTCGCGGAGCGACGCGTGGCGCGCGACGCGCGCGCGTGCGCGTGCGCGCCCAGCCGAGCCCTAGGCCGTATGCCGTCTGCCGTCTGCCGTCGGCCGTCGGCCGTCGGCCGTCGGCCGTCGGCCGTCGGCCGTCGGCCGTCGGCCGTCGGCCGTCGGCCGTCGGCCGTCGGCCGTCGGCCGCCGCCGCCGCCGTAGCGGCGGCGAGCGCTCGCCTTTTGCGCGACGCGCAGTGTGGACGCGCGCCGCCCAGCGCCTGACGTGCCGGAGCCGGTCCGGCGCGCGCGCGGGCGGCCAGCGCCTGTAAACAGACAGCTGCCGCCCACACGTTCAAAGGTCGCGTTTCTCCGGAGGGCCCATAGCCAAGGCAGACGAGATGGGGGAGACGCGGCCAGATTTCTTTTTAATCGTGCAGCCAATGGTGCAGATCATGAAGCCGGCGTGGGTCGACCACGACTCCCAGCCCATCTTTTCGATCCACGTGCACCCCGACGGCTCGCGCTTCGCGACGGCGGGGCAGGATCACCTCATCAAGCTCTGGGCGATGCGGCCTGTCGTGGACCGCGCGGCCGAGGCGGACGAGGCGGAGCCGCGGCTGCTCGCGACGCTGGACGGGCACCACGGCGCGGTCAACTGCGTGCGGTGGTCCGCCGACGGCCTGCTCCTCGCCTCGGGCTCCGACGACCACCTCGTCATGCTCTGGCGGCAGGCGGCCGCTGGCGAGGCGGGCGCGAGCGCTCCCTTTGGCTCGCGAGCGCCGCCGTCGGCCGAGCGGTGGCGCTGCGTGCTGACGCTCACGGGGCACGCGGGCGACGTGGTCGACCTCGCGTGGGCGCCGGCCGGCCACCGTCTCGCCTCCGTCTCGCTCGACAACACGGTGCGCGTGTGGGAGGCGGCGGGCGCGGCGGCGGGCGGAGGCGCGCAGCTCGGCGGGGCGCAGCAGCAGGTTGCGGTGCTGCAGGGGCACCACGGGATGGCCAAGGGGGTGGGGTGGGACCCGGTCGGCCGCTACATCGCCTCGCAGGGCGACGACCGCGCCGTGCTCGTGTGGGAGAGCCGCGAGTGGAGCCTGGCAGGCGCTCGCTGCTGGTAGAGGAGGAGGCATGGCTTGCACCCCGACTGGCACTCGAGAGGACAGTGTGCTCCACGCGCGTCGAGCAGCCCTTCCAACCATGACTACCCACATGTGATTCTCGTCATCACCATCGTCATCATCAGATTCGTCTTGCGCAGGCCGCATCGAGGAGCCATTCCTGCGAACGTCGCAAAAGACGCTCTTCCGCCGGCTGAGCTGGTCGCCCGACGGCCAGTTCGTCTGCGCGCCCCACGCGTACAAGAAGCCCGCCCACATCGCCGTCGTGCTGCGCCGCCCGACCGGCACCGACACGTCGCAGTGGAGGCAAGAGTGCGACTTTGTGGGCCACAAGGCGCCCGTCGTCGTCGGCGCCTTCTCGCCCCGCATCTTCACGCGCGGGCCGGCGGCGGCGGCCGAGGCGGCGGCAGGCACCCCTGCTCCGCGAGCCTCCTCTCTTCATTCACTGCGAGTCTTACTCGTACTCATTCCTTGACCACCGAGTCCATCCTCCACAGGCGACGGCGGCGGGGCCGCCTCCGCCGCCTACTCTGTCTGTGCGCTGGGCGGGCAAGACTGCGTCGTCTCTGTGCGAGGGCGTGTAGATGCGCAGCCACTCGAGAGGGGACAGAGACTCGCCTGTATTCCGCTGTGTTCAGCCATATTCAGGAGAGCGGTACTATAGCCCTCGTATTCACGCGGTGCTTGAGTACACTCTAACGAGACACGTTCTCACGCCCCGACTCTGGCTGACTCTGGCTGACCCTGGCTGACTCTGGCTGCGGCCTTGGCGCAGGTCTGGGTCACGTGCCAGCCAAAGGCGCTCGTGGTTGTGCGGGACCTCTTCAAGGCGCAGACACTCACCACCGCACACCACCGATCCACCGCGCTGTCACCGCAAAACACCGCACACCACCGCGTCACCGCACGCCCCCGCAGGAGGACGTGCTCGACCTCTCCTGGGCGGCGGACGGCAGCGGCGGGGAGGAGGACTCCGCCCGCGCCGGAGTGGCGTCTCCTCACACTGCACCCGCCCCCTCCCACTAGGCTCCACCCTGCTCTGCTGCTCGATGGACGGCTCCGTCGCCGCCATCCAGATCGAGCCGCACGAGGTCGGCACGCCCCTCCCGCCCGCAGAGCAGGCCGCACGCCTCTCCCAGCTCTACGGCGCCGCCGCCGCCGCCGGCGCGGCGGACCTCCCTCTCTCTGCAGACTTGCTCGCCCTCGAGGCCGCCGCGGCCCAGCCGCCGCCGCCCGCGCCGAGGCGTGCCGCAGCTGGCCCCGCCGTCCCGCCGCCCACGCCGCCGCCGCCGCCTTCTCGTGGCGGCGGCGGCGGCACGCCCACCGCCGCGCCCGCAACGCCGCCGCCTTCGATGGCTGACGGCGCGGCGGCGGGCGCGGCGGCGGGCGCGGCGGGCCCCTCGCCCGAGCAGGTGTTGCGGCTGCAGCGAGAGACAAAGACAAAGGACGGACGGCGCCGCATCACGCCCGTCGCAATCGACCCGCCCGCGCCGGAGCCGTCGCCCGCGGGTGAGGCCGCCGGCCCAAGCCACAAAGACTCGGCGGCGGCGGCGGCGGCGGCGCCGCCGCCGTGGGCGCCACCTGCGCTTCCGGGCGGGGGCGGTCTGTGTGGTCTGGCGCGCGGCGCGAGCAGAGGGATGGCCAACGGCGTCGGTGGCGCGGCCGGCGGCGCCGCCCTCGCCGCAGCCCTCAACCCCGCCCCTCCTCGACCGGCGGCGCACCCGCAGCGACCCGCCCTCCCGGCGGCCTCCTCCGCCGCCGCCTCGGCGGAGCGCGCGGCGGCCGCCGCCGCCGCAGCAGCCTCGAAGCGGCAGCGGGTGGAGCGGCCCAACGGCGCGTCGAGCGGCGGCGCAGACGGCGGCGGCGGTGAGGCTGCCGGCGGCCGGGACAGGGCGCGCCGATGGCTGCTGGCGCCGGCGACGGCCAGCGGGAGGGTGGTGCGCTCCCTCCCCTCCGCCGCGCCGCCGGGCGCGTTCGGCGCCGACGGCGGGCACGCCGTGCTCGAGGCGACGGGCGGGGGCAGCCAGGGCGGGGGCAGCCAGGGCGGGGGCAGCCAGGGCGGAGGCAGCCAGGGCGGAGGCAGCCTGCGCGGGGGCACTCTCGTCTGCTCGCGCGACGGAGAGCGCGCTTGGTCCGCGGCGCTCACCTCGCCGGCGGTGCTGCTCGCCGGCAGCGCGGGCGCGGGCTGGTGTGCCGCCGCTTGCGAGGACGGCTCGGTCGTGCTGCTCACCGCCGCCGGCCGGCGCGCGGCGCCACCCATCCACGCGGTGGCAGCGGCGGCGGCGCTGCACGCCTCGCCCGGCGGCGCGCGTTCCCCGCTCCCCGTATGTTGGCGTTTGCGAGGACATGTCCACGACACATCCGGGACATGTCCCGTAGGCGAGTCGCTCCTCCTCGTCGGCGCCGAGGGCGAGGTTGCGGCTGAGTGGCACGGAGAGGCGTCGCGCGGGCTGCGGGTCAGGCGGAGAGATCCGGTGCCCCGTAGGTTGTGGTCTGGGGCGGAGTCCCTTCTGCGCCCAGTTGCGTGCTCAGCGCGTCTGCGGCGCCGCTGTTGCGCCGCGCCGCGGGCGAGGGGGGCGCGGTGGCGCTGCGGCACGCGTCGCTGCTGCCGGACGGCTCTCCACTGCTCACCCTCTCGACGGGTTCGTTTGCGTGGCGGCGCGACCTCGCGGCGTGGGCCGCTCTCGCCGACGGTCCCTTTAGCGGCTCCACCTACGCTTCTGCGCTGGTCCACCCGCCCCTCGCGGGCGGGGGGGGAGGGGAGGGGCCCGCCGCGGCGGCGGCCCGCCTCGCTTCGATGCCGAGCGAGCGCCAGCGGCTCGTCACCACCGCCCACATCGAGCACCGGCGCGCCGCGCGCGCGCGCGCCCGCGCCCGCCGCTTTGCACTCGGGCGCGGCGCGGGGCTGGCTCACTTTGGAGGTGGATCGCCCCCATGTAGGGTGGCGGCGGCCGCTGCGCTAGGCGACGGGCAAGAGTACGCCCGATGGCTGAGGCTGTACGCCCAGTGCCTCGCGCAGCCGCCCGCCGACCAGGCGCGCGTCGAGGAGCTGTGCAGCGAGCTGCTCGGCCCGCTCGCGCTGGCGCCGGCCGACAGCGGCGTGGGCGGCGACGGCGGGTGGGATGCGCAGGCGTGCCAGACATCGGGCCCTCTCTCTCTCTCTCTCTCCCTCTCTCTCTCGCCCCGGCCCATCCCGAGCCGTCGCCGCGTCTTGCCTGAGCCCGCTCCCCGCCCCCTCTCGACGCCAGGTCGCGGGGCTGAGCAAGCGCGAGCTGCTGCGGGGCTCCGTCCTGCCCGCGCTCGCGACGAACCGACAGCTGCAGCGGCTGGTCGCCGAGTTCCTCGAGATGGTCAAGGGCGCCTGACTGGGCGGCGCTCGGATAAGGCGGTGGGTGGGGGGGGGGGGGGGGAGGGGCCGCATTGTCGGCATAGTGTGCATGTTCATTTTCATGTGCGGAGCGGGCTGGCCGCTGGCCCCCCACGCCGCGGTCGAGGGTCGAGCGAGTACAGTGTACACGACTCTGCCGTCCGGGTCCGGTCGTCTCTAACCTCGTTTTCTTGTGGCACTTGTGGGTGTTCACAGAGTTTTATGCCAGCAAAGTGTACAACACATCTCACGTCCCGCAGCTTCCAACTGTACACACGACCCCGCTTGCGCTGGGCCAGTGGGCGCTCCGGCGCGTCGCACAGGCGCCCAGCCATACCCCCGCACGCAACACACACCCCCCACACAGCTCCAGGCAGCGCGCCCAGGGGGGCAAGGCACGCCGCCCCGCTTGCGGGCGCCGGGGGGGGGCGCGTAGCGAATATTGGCCGACGCTTCACTCCTTGGCCTCCGGCGCAGGCTTGGTGCAGGTCAGCACATTCGAGAGCGAGCCCCACGACTCGTAGACGGGCAGCACGACGATGACGAGCGAGCCGATGTAGCCCCAGCAGTAGGCGACCGAGGCCCAGAGCGTGTAGTTGGCCTTGTCGAAGACGCCCCACGCGATGACGGCGAGCGGCCAGACGAAGATGAGGAAGACCGAGTAGCCAACGCCATACTTGAAGACGTACTTTGCGGCCGGGTCGAGGTACTCAGCGGTCATCTCGAACTCGGGCAGCTCGTCCTTGACCTGCGGAGGGAGGGAGAGGCGCGGCGGGGGAGGGGTGTGAGAGGCGGCTCTGTGCTGAGGGGCCTGCGCCGGCGCTGGGCGGGGTTGCACGGGCGTCGGCGGGAAGCGAACGGAAGAGAGGGGTGTGCGGGGCGCCTGCTCGACGCGCTTGATGCCCTCGCGCATCGTCTCCCACTCGAAGGGCGTTTCCTTGCCCGACTTGTACTCGATGGCCGCGACGACGAAGGCGATGATGCCCGAGACGCAGAGCGCGACGATGGAGCCGGTGGTTTGCGCGTTGATGTTGCCGAGGGTGTTCACGTCGAGCGAGCCCGTCTCGCACGTCGGGTAGTCGTCCGACGCAACGAAATCGTCGGGGTCGGAGCCGTCGGTGCAGCGCGAGGCGGCGACCGCCATCCACGAGACGAGGGCGAGGATCTGGCCGAGCCAGGCGCCCGCCATGGCGCCGTTGGCAGTCATGTAGCGCGTGCAGAGGCAGCACGAGACGGGGATGACGGCGGAGCCGATCATGGTGCCTGTGGGGGGGGGGGGGCATAAACCGCGGGTCAAAGGGGCGAGAGGGCGGGTCCGGCGGAGGGGTGGCACGGCGGGGTTGCCCATGAAGCAGTACACCCAGCCGAGGCCGACGCCCACGCCGTAGAGGAAGTAGCCGAAGAGGCCGCAGACGATGCCGTAGCCGACGACGACGAGGCGCGAGACCTTGAGGAGCTCGGCGCCGGTGCAGTCGGGCTTGATGTACTTGCGGTAGATGTCGTACGCGAAGAGGGAGGCGACGGCGATGCACTCGGCGGAGCCGGTCGAGGTGATGGCCTGCGCGGCGAGGCGGGGCGGTGTGGGGGAGGGCGAAGGGGGAAGAGGGGGCATGGATGGGTCGAAGCGCGCGCCATGAAGAGCATGATGATGATCATGATGCCGCCGCCCTGGCCGAGCAGGACGATGGCGGCCGCGGGTGGCGCGAGGCCGGCGCCGGCCTCTGCCGCGGGCATCTTGACGTTGAGCGCGAGCGACGAGAGGCCGAGCGCGGTGGCGAGCGACATGGGGATGGTGAACCAGACGAGGCCTCCGAGCAGGTAGCCGCGGTGCGCAGACGAGGGGCGCGCGGCGATGGCGGACTGCCAGTAGGACTGGTCGACGAAGACGGTGCCGAAGTTGCCGACGATGTTGACGACGCCGAAGCTGAGGCCGCCCTCGGAGAGCATGGTGAGGTACGAGCCGCCGCGGTTGCCGTTGACGGGGCCGTGGTGGTAGTCCTCCTTGACGTACACGAGCGACTCCCAAGCGCCGGGTCCCGGATTGTCCGCGGTCGGCACGTAGGCGCCATCTGGGAACGGCATGGTGTACGTGGAGTTGACGGGGATACCCTGGTCGGTCTTGGACGGGAGGTAGTTGAGGAAGCGGAGGCGCTCCCACAGCAGCGCCGCCGAGCCGAGCGCGTTGCACTGCTTCTCCGTTGCGGACGTGCACTCGATGTCGCCCGGCACGGCGTAGACATAGCTGCGGTTGGGGGGGGCGGGGGGGGGGGTGAGGAGGAGGGGGGAAGGGGGAAAGGGGTGTGTGTGTGTGGGTGTGTGGGTGGGGTGGTGGTGGTGGGTGGGGGGGGGGCCCACCTGATGAAGACGACGAGGCAGATCATGATGACCCGAGTGTGGATGTAGGAGGCAAGG
>NW_005202428.1:1260748-1264220 GCF_000372725.1 Emiliania huxleyi CCMP1516 | reverse complement strand
GGCGGGCGGGCGCAGGGAGGAGGGGCTGCGGCGGGGGCGGATCGGACAGGCGAGCGCAGGGAGTGCGCAGGCAGAGTCAGGGCGCGTCAGGGCCCGGGCGGCGGGCGTGCGCACCAGGGCGGTGCCGGCTTTGCACCACTCCTCGCACTGGGAGTAGGGGACGTTGGGGAGCCCGACGTAGGGCACGGTGTCGAGGCGAGCTTGGCACGCCATGGCTGCGAGGGCGAGGGAGGAGGTAGGTGGTCAGCGCGGCGTCGGCGCGAGCCGGGGCGCGGCGAGCGGCGGGGGGCGCGGCGCGAGCGTCGAGTATGTGGGCCCTGAGGGCCGTGGGAGGCGGCGCAGGGGGTCGCGGGGTGGCGCCCCGGCTCCGGAGGGCGGGCAGAAGGGCGCGGCAGAAGGGAGCGGCACCTTCAAAGCAGTGTCTAGGTTGGGGGAACAGGATCCTGCCCGCGGTTTGTCGCCAAACACGCCGGTTTTGTTTTTTTCTTATTCTTGGCACCTTGCTCCCTGAGAGTTGACCGTTATCTGTCCTTACCTTCCCTTACCTTACTAAGCCACAGAGAGTACGTGCGTCGGGGGCGAGCGTCGGCTGATTGGCGACACAGGTACGGCCAACATACAAACAAAAGGAGGTGTGCGAGAAGCGCACCGCCCGCGACAAAAACAAGTACTACTCGAGTACACCGTCCGCGGCGGCTACCTGACTGAGTTCTACCCCAAGAGCGTCCCGCTCCCCGAGCCCGAGTCCCTTCCAGCTACCGACGCGATTCTCAATGGCACTTGCAAATCCACGTACCCGCGGCCACGGGCGCTCGCTGCCATCAAGAATCACAAGGACTGGTTCGCGCACCAGGAGCTCGTCAAGGCGCAGGATGTGCACGTCAAGAACAACCCGTCCCTCGGAGACAGCGCCGTCAACAACCGCGAAGCCGCGCGCTTCGTCTCCGCCTCAACGCCTTTCGCCGGCAAGGCCTTCGATGTCCGTGTCGACGGTACGTACGCCACCGCCCTCTCCTCCGACACCCTCCAGGACGAGCTCCAGCGGAAGCTCGGCCTTTGGCTCTCCGCGGCGCTTCCCACCCTTCGGGTCGCGCTCGAGCGGGGCATGCCAGTCGATTTCTTCGGCGACTACCTTTACAACAAGGCCCACCACCGGCGGCCCCACGACGGCGTCCTCGCCGCCTGGGCGGACGCGATGCGCGCCCCGGCCAACGCGCCGGTCGTGCACGGTGACAAGGAGAAACCAGAGCTCACCCGGCAGTACAACGAGGGGTACAAGGTCGACCTCGCGGAACCCCACGCTGGCCCGGGAGGATGCGATGAGGTGAATGAAGTCAAGCTCTGGACGCCCCTCCTCAAGACCTCCTCGCCGGGCGTTGGCAACGCCTCGAGTGGCGGCACGCCCGCCTCCGTTGGCCACTCCTACGCCTTTGGCAACACCGAAGAGAAGGCCCGCCGCCTGAACATGGGCTGCAAGGCGCGCGGGCAGCCCGGTCTCTCTCTCCCAACCCTTGACTCCCACAAGACCGGCCACGGCTACGTCAAGGCGCATCGCGGTTTCTACCACGACGCGATCTTTGTCAAGCGCAACAACTTCATTCAACCTGCTGCTCCACGAGACGTTCGGCGGCGGCTTCTCGCCCACCGCCGTTCTCAAGCTGCGCCGCCTCGCGCGCAAAGTCGCGCGCGGCAGCGTTGACCGCACGGCCTACTCGCCTAAGTACTCGCTCTCTTTTATGTCCCACCATGCAGAGCGCATCTCTCTCTCTGTTGTGCGAGGCGTGAACCGCGCCATTCGTTCTCACCTGGCAACCCTGTCTGCACGTCTCGCGCGCGCGTGATAAGGGCTCCAGGCCCCAAATGACGTGTGAGTGTTGGAGTTGTTTGGTATTGATGCCGCCCTCGCCACAATCGCCTTGCGACCCTGCTCCACCGCCACGTCATCCAGCAGCGCCTTGTGCTCCGCAGTCACCGTGTTGCCGTCGGCGCCGTCTCTCCTCGCCATCTTGACGACGGAGTCCGTCATCTTCTCCAAACCCGCCGCCAAATCGGCAGCAGTGCCAGCCCCGGCAGCCGTCTTTCGCTCCTTTCGTCGAGCCACAACGTATTTGTCCGGACCGTCGAGGCGGGCAGCGAACACTCGTTCGAGCATCGTAGACGACGCCCTCACCGGCGCCCCCGCGTCGTCGTTGGCTTTGTTCGCCGCCTTGTCTGCTGCCCCCTTCTCCCGCAAATCGAGCTGCGCCCGCACTGCCGCCATCGCGTTCGTCGCCTGCGAGGCGACCTTCGCCACCTTGGCCTTCCTCTCCCGCTCTGCCGCCGCCTTCCGGTCCTCGCGGCGGTCCGCCAGCGGGTTGTCGCCGGCGTCAGCAGCCACGATCATGGCCGTGACACCCTCGCCTGCCATGCCGAAATCGACGCGCGTCCCAAAAGTCGCCAAAAGTGGCGGCGAGTCGCAATCACCCGCCCGCCGTCCCGGCGGTCCCGCAGCTCGCGCACATCTCCCTCTTAACCCACCTGTAACATCACATAAAGGTATTGCTAAAAATCTCTCCCAACATGCCACCCACAGGAAGAGGCCCACCACAAACCACGCCCAGCTCATCTTTATGGGACCCCTCGCCAGTCGTCGAATCGTCTCCCGAACGATGTGTAGTTGAACAGCCGCCAGACCCATCGGCCGATGCCCTCTCCGTCCCGCCCCGGAGACGGCTCGAACTGGCGCTCCGGCTCAACCACAACGCACAAGCACAACGACCACCGACTCGGAGCGACGCTTTGGCTGGTGGGAACCCGGTTGGTATTGAAGTTGGCCACAACCCTTGCTTGATGCCCCACAGTGTGAAGTGCAGAGCGGACGAATCGCAGTTACTCTCGAGTTACAGTTAGCTGTCATTCTGTTTCACGACAGCCGCAGGCTCTGCCACCCTGCGCGCAGATAGGAAGAGGCAGACGCCCAAGGGTGGGCGACGGTTAGCACCACACTCCTCTCCTATTACTTCTCTTACGACTACCCGACGCTCGACTGCGCCGGCATTCAAATCGCGAGCATTGACGCCTCCGTGGGCGAGTGCACACCGGGCGCCCAGGGGGGCAAGGCACGCCGCCCCGCTTGCGGGCGCGGGGGGGGGGGGGGGGGGGCGCGTAGCGAATATTGGCCGACGCTTCACTCCTTGGCCTCCGGCGCAGGCTTGGTGCAGGTCAGCACATTCTGGAGCGAGCCCCACGACTCGTAGACGGGCAGCACGACGATGACGAGCGAGCCGATGTAGCCCCAGCAGTAGGCGACCGAGGCCCAGAGCGTGTAGTTGGCCTTGTCGAAGACGCCCCACGCGATGACGGCGAGCGGCCAGACGAAGATGAGGAAGACCGAGTAGCCAACGCCATACTTGAAGACGTACTTTGCGGCCGGGTCGAGGTACTCAGCGGTCATCTCGAACTCGGGCAGCTCGTCCTTGACCTGCGGAGGGAG